>NW_028327177.1:86787343-87088112 GCF_987537825.1 Furipterus horrens
ATACGAAAATATTTTGGCCACCACTTACCCTGGGCTCAAGCAGAGGGAAGGCAGAGAGGACTGGAGACACTTGGGGAGAATTTGGCACGGTGGCTTTGAGGGGAGAACTGGAGGAGCAGCTGACTGGGTCCCAGTGCTGACTCATCCCCAGTACTGCGGGTAGACCATTCCCCTCCAAGTGGCGTCAGCCTGAGGGGAAGCAAAAGCCCTGCCTGCAGGAATTAAGCTGCCACACCCACAGTCCTTAAGCCTGACAGCTAATCACAGATTGAATAGATTAACAATCAAAGAAGACAGACAACAACAGTAGATCCCTGGAAGTCTCCAACAGGCTGCCTAGGGCCAGACTGGTACATGATCTGACGCCACCAGAGGCAGATCCAGGAAGTGCAGATCATTCCAAGAAGCACCAACAAACAATAGGAGTCAAAAAAATGGGGAGACAGAGAAACAACCTCCCATCAAAAGGAAAGGTAGAATCCCCAGAAAGAGTGCTAAATGAAATAGAGGGGAGCGAACTATCAGATATGGAATTCAAAACATGGATTATGGAGAAGCTGAATGAGCTCAGCGGAAACTTCAAAGAACTCCAGAAAAACTACAAGGAACTCACAGAAAATTACGTGAGCATGAAAAAGGACATAGAAGCTATCAATAAGAGCCAGGAGGAAATGAAAAATACGATCTCTGAATTGAAGAACACAGTAGAAGGAATTAAAAGCAGGCTAGAGGAAGCAGAAGATCGGATCAGCGAGCTGGAGGACAACCTACACAAAAACTCCCAGACAATGCAACAAAATGAAAAAAGACTGAACAAGACTGAAGAGGTTCTAAGACAGCTGCAGCACAACATGAAACGTAATAATATCCGTATCATAGGAATTCCAGAAGGAGAAGAAGAAGAGCAAGGGATAGAAAACCTCTTTGAAAAACTAATGACAGAAAACTTTCCTAACATGACGAGAGAAAGAGTCACGCAAGTCCAGGAAGCACAGAGGGTCCCAATGAAGATGAACCCCAACAGGCCCACCTCAAGACACATCATAATTAAAATGGCAACATTCAAAGACAAAGAGAGGATCCTAAAAGCAGCAAGAGAAAAACAACTAATAACATACAAGGGTACTCCAATAAGGCTATCATCAGATTTCTCAGCAGAAACACTACAAGCCAGAAGGGAATGGCAAAAAGTATTCCAAGCAATGAAAAACAAAGGCCTACAACCTAGAATACTATACCCAGCAAAGCTCTCATTCAAAATGGAGGGTGAAATAAGGAGCTTCCAAGACAAAAGAAGGCTAAAAGAATACATCTCCACCAAACCAGCAATGCAAGAGATGCTAAAAGGTCTGCTCTAAGAAGATAAAGAAACAGAGAGAGACAGAGAAGAACACGAGTACAAAGGGGAAAAATGACAATGAATAAGTACTTATCGGTAATAACCTTAAATGTAAATGGATTAAACGCTCCAATTAAAAGACATAGGGTAGCTGAATGGATTAGAAAGAATGACCCACATATATGCTGTCTACAAGAGACCCACCTTAGAACAAAAGATCTACACAGACTGAAAGTAAAGGGATGGAAAAATGTATTCCAAGCAAATGGACATGAAAAAAAAGCCGGGGTAGCAATACTTATATCAGACAAAACAGATTTCACAGCAAAGTCCATAAAAAGAGACAAAGAAGGGCATTTCATAATACTTAAGGGAAAAATCCATCAAGAAGATATAACCCTTATAAATATATATGCACCAAACTTAGGAGCACCCAAATATGTAAGGAAACTTTTGAAAGACTCCAAGAAAGATATAGACAACAACACACTCATAGTAGGGGACTTTAACACCCCATTGTCAACAATGGACAGATCTTCGAAGCAAAGAAACACCAAAGATATGGAGGCACTGAACAACACCCTAGATCAAATGGACTTAGTCGATATATATAGAAGTTTTCACCCCAAAGAAGCAAAATATACATACTTCTCAAGTGCACATGGAACATTTTCAAAGATAGACCACATGGTAGGACACAAAACAAGCCTTAACAAATTCAAGAAAATTGAAATTATATCAAGCATCTTCTCAGATCACAATGGCTTAAAATTGGAAATCACCCTCAAGGAAAAAACTCAAAAACATTCAAACTCATGGAGAATGAATAACATGCTATTAAATAATGAATGGGTTAACAATGACATCAAGGAAGAAATCAAAAAGTTTCTGGAAACTAATGATAATGAACACACAACAACCCAAAACCTATGGGATACAGCGAAAGCAGTCCTAAGAGGAAAGTTCATAGCAATACAGGCCTACCTAAAAAAGCTAGAGGAATATCTAATAAAAAATTTAACCCTACAGCTACAAGATCTAGAGGAAGAAAAACAAGCAAAGCCCAGATCAAGTAGAAGGAAGGAAATTATCAAGATCAGAGCAGAATTAAATGACATAGAGTCTAAACTAACAATTCAAAAGATCAACAAAAGTAGGAGCTGGTTCTTTGAAAAAATAAACAAAATTGACAAGCCTTTAAGCAGGCTCATCAAGAAAAAAAGAGAGAGGACCCAAATAAATAAAATCAGAAATGAAAGAGGAGAAATCACAACTGATACCACAGAAATACAAAGGATTATAAGAAATTATTATGAACAACTGTATGGCAAGAAATTTGACAACCTAGAGGAAATGGACAGATTCCTGGAAACCTATAGTCTTCCCAAACTGAATCAAGAAGAAGCAGAAAGTCTGAATAGACCAATAACAGCTAGTGAAATTGAAGCAGTAATAAAAAAACTCCCAGCACACAAAAGCCCTGGACCGGATGGCTTCACAAGTGAATTCTACAAAACATTTAGGAAAGAACTAACTCCTATCCTTCTCAGACTATTCCAAAAGATACAAGAAGAGGGAAGACTGCCAAACTCATTCTATGAAGCCAGTATAACCCTAATTCCAAAACCAGGTCAAGACACAACAAAGAAAGAAAACTACAGGCCAATATCGCTGATGAACATAGATGCTAAAATCCTCAACAAAATATTGGCAAACCGGATCCAGCAACACATTAGAAAGATCATACACCACGATCAAGTAGGATTCATCCCAGGGATGCAAGGATGGTTTAACATTCATAAATCAATAAACGTAATACACCACATAAACAAAATGAAAGACAAAAACCACATGATAATATCAATAGATGCAGAAAAAGCATTTGATAAAGTACAACACCCATTTATGATAAAAACTCTCAGCAAAATGGGAATAGAGGGAGCATACCTCAACATAATAAAGGCCATATATGAGAAACCTGAAGCCAACATCATACTCAATGGGCAAAAACTGAGAGCATTCCCCCTGAGATCAGGAACAAGACAAGGATGTCCGCTCTCCCCACTCCTATTCAACATAGTCTTGGAAGTTCTAGCCACCGCAATCAGACAAGAAAGAGAAATAAAAGGCATCCAAATTGGAAAAGAGGAAGTAAAACTGTCATTATTTGCAGATGACATGATAGTGTACATAGAAAACCCTATAGACTCCACAAAAAAACTACTCGACCTAATAAGTGAATTCGGCAAAATAGCAGGATACAAAGTCAATATTAAGAAATCAAAGGCATTTTTATACACCAACAATAAAAACTCAGAGATAGAAACTGAAAGAAAAATTCAATTTACCATAGCAACAAGAAAAATAAAATACCTAGGAATAAACTTAACCAAGGAGGTAAAAGACCTGTACTCAGAAAACTACATAACATTGAAGAAAGAAATTAAAGAAGATACAAATAAATGGAAGCATATACCATGCTCATGGATGGGAAGAATCAACATCATTAAAATGTCCATACTACCCAAAGCAATTTATAGATTCAATGCAATCCCTATTAAAATACCAGCAACATATTTCACAGACCTAGAACAAATACTTCAAAAATTTATATGGAACCAAAAAAGAGCCCGAATAGCCACAGCAATTTTGAGGAAGAAGAACACAGTAGGAGGAATCACAATACCTGATATCAAACTATACTACAAGGCCACGGTAATCAAAACAGTCTGGTACTGGCATAAAAACAGACATATAGATCAATGGAACAGAATAGAGAGCCCAGAAATAAACCCAGGTTCATATGGTCAACTAATATTTGACAAAGGGGGAAAGAACATCAAATGGAGTGAAAAGAGCCTCTTCAACAAATGGTGTTGGGAGAACTGGACAGGGACTTGCAAAAAAATGAAACTAGACCACCAACTTACACCATACACCAGAATAAACTCAAAATGGATCAAAGACTTAAATGTAAGCCGTGATACCATAAAAGTCCTAGAGGAAAAAATAGGCAGGAAAATTTCAGATATCCCACGTAGCAACATTTTCACTGATATATCTCCTAAGGCAAGGGAAATAAAGGAAAGAATAAACAAATGGGACTACATCAAACTAAAAAGTTTCTGCTCAGCTAAAGAAAATATCAGCAAGATGAAAAGGAAACCAACCATATGGGAAAATATATTCGCCAATGACATCTCAGACAAGGGATTGATCTCCAAAATATATAAAGAACTCATACGACTCAACACCAAGAAGACAGACAACCCAATTAAAAAATGGGCAAAGGACCTGAACAAACACTTCTCCAAAGAAGACATACAGAGGGCCCATAGACATATGAAAATATGCTCAACATCACTAGCCATCAGAGAGATGCAAATAAAAACCACAATGAGATACCACCTCACACCAGTCAGAATGGCCATAATCAACAAATCAACAAACAACTTGTGCTGGAGAGGATGCGGAGAAACGGGAACCCTGGTGCATTGCTGGTGGGAATGCAGACTGGTGCAGCCACTATGGAAAACAGTTTGGAATTTCCTCAAAAAACTAAAAATGGAACTGCCTTTTGAACCAGCAATTCCATTACTGGGATTATATCCGAAAAATCCTGAAACACCAATTCAAAAGAACCTATGCACTCCAATGTTCATAGCAGCACTATTTACAATAGCCAAGTGCTGGAAACAACCTAAATGCCCATCTGTAGATGAGTGGATCAAAAAACTGTGGTACATTTACACAATGGAGTTCTATGTAGCAGAAAGAAAGAAGGAACTTCTACCATTTGCAACAACATGGATGGAACTAGAGAGAATTATGCTTAGCGAAATAAGCCAGGCAACGAAAGAAAAATACGTTATGCTGTCACCTATTACAGGAAACTAATGAACAACACAAACAAATGAGCAAAATTGAACCAGAGGTATGTAAACAAGCAGTAGACTAACAGTAACAAGGGGGGAGGGGGGAGGGAGAAAAGGGGGTAAGAAGGGGAAGTGTAAAATCAAAGAACATGTATAAATGACCCACAGACATGGGCAACTGAGTGGGGACTGAATGTGGGGGAAGGGAGGGGCAGGATACAGGGAAGCAAGAGGGGAAAAAAAAAAAAAAGTGAGACAACTGTAATGGAAAAACAAACAAAAAAATTTTTTTTAGTGGGGGAAAATGAAAATATGAAGAATGGAAATGCCAGTTCAGTGAATATTAGGACAAAGATTTTCCTTCACGTTGTATATTTTTCTCCCTATTTGATCTCTCCAGAGTTTGGCATTCTAAACAAGTAAGTAATGACTTAAGTTTCTTTGCATGGACCTAATAAGACCAGTTGTTAATAGAGGTTCCTTTTTCTGAACAAGCCTTTGACTGGAATGTTAAGCCTAAAGGAGACATGCTTGGGCTCATGTTGTTACCAAAAAGCCCTAAGGAACTGGGAATGACTTTCAAAGGTAATAAAAGCCCGTGAAATAAAAGGCCTGCTGCCATGGTTGGTTGTGCGGTCCACAGCAATCTCTCCAGGGAAGGAACGAAGGTTGTTTTCCTGAAAGATGGCTAGAAGGGACCTTAAGGCACAATGGAAAACCAGAAAGACTTGGAAAGGACAGGTGTGTACAGGCAAGGCTGAATGCCAGGTATGTGGCCCAGCTTCTGTGCACTGAAGAGCAGACTGAGGGCCACCCTAAATGTTCCTTGGGTAAGTTCCAGCAAAACAGAACTAAAGATCATAAGTGATCATTTGCTGCTCTTGTTATGCTTATGCAAATGAACAGGATAAATTAAAAATGGACTTAATGTAGTCCCTTTAAAGACAAGGAGAGTAATCTTAGGGAGAAAAATCAGTATTCAAGGAAAATCACAATGATCAGTGGCAGACTGTAAAGTAGGGCAGCTAACCGTCTTAAAAGTTTCTTCTCATTTAAAAAATGGTTTCACTTGAAAATTAAACCATATCTGTGATATCACCAAAGAGATTCAAGTTGCAGGCAAGTAGAATGTCAAGTGCCTTGCAACTGTATGTCTTCCCAATAAGACAGTCTTACAGATTTAGAGACTTTTTTGTTGGTTATGTTACATAAATTAACATGTGTTTTCTGTTTTCAAAGGGCATAAGCCTATGACCGCATTACCTGAGTGATTGTCTGTACGCATAAGCCTCACTTAATCCTCTCTGCAGCGCTGCCTCCGGAGACTCAACAGTTTGGCTGAACTAAATGGCTGAGTTGGTGAAGAATGGGGTGGTCTGTGGGCTTCACTTTAAAACTGAATTCTCTTTTCTATCCTAATGGCTTGGACAGAAAGGGCCCAGAGGTCTGAGAGGGGGGAAACATAAACTATTTCCCTCAGCCCAAACTAAATAAAATGGGCAAAAGGGTTTTGGACAGGAGAGATGTGCCTAGCACACCTTCCTCCAAAGAAGCCCTTTTTTTTTTTTTTTTTTTTTTTTCTCCTAATGTGGAACATTGAAAAATTAATCCCTGCCTTTTGCCACCTAGTAGTTATGGATTGAATGATGCTTTTTAACCCTTTTTGCCAAATCTGTTGCCCCCAGAACACAACAAGGATGCCAGCCTGCTAAACCAAGCACGCCGTTGTCCGGAGACAGCCAACTGACCTGGAGTCTACATGATCCTTCCCCATGTGGGAAGGCCACCCTCCCCTCCACACCCCCACTCTTATTAGGGATTTCTGGACCCAAGGGTAGGTAGGACGACGACCATGTCCAGCTTGAAGCAGCTAGAGGAGCTTGAGACCTTCGCCCATTGTCCTTTACAAGATTACAAAGGGTCTTAATATCTGAGAGGGAGGGATAGTTATTTTTTACGAACCATGGGTATGGACTTGGGGGGGGATTCTGGGGGAGGGAGATACTGGGTGGAGGGGAGTAAAGGGGAAAAAATTGGAACTACTGTAACAGCATAATCAATAAAATATACTTAAAAAAAAAAAAAAAAAAGAAATTAAAACTCCAAGTGACCAGATACCAAAGATCTCAGAAATGATGAATGAGAGGTAGGGGTCAGGGCTTGAAAGCAGTTCTTTTCCTTCCTTCCTCAATTCTTATTGAGCACCATTAAGCACATGCTTGGTGAAGAAGACATCGCTGTGAAACAGGCAGACACATATCCTATTCTCAGGGTGCTTATATTCTGGTAGGGAAGATGGGCATCAAACCTTTACACAGATAAATTGAAAAGCATTAGAAGGATAAGAGTGGGGTGCCTGAATCCATATGGGTTTTAGAGTAAGTAACAAGATCTCTGGATTTTGTCTGGAAGGTCAGGGAAGGCTTGAAGAGGTGGCATTTAAATTGGGACGAGGAGACAGAACAGGTGTTTGGAGATGAGGGTGGCAGGAGACAGTGAGGCAAAGGGAATCTCAAAAGACTGAGGAATCATGGCAACTCTGAGGAACTAAAAGTCCAGGGGAGACTGGAGATGAAGATGGGAACAGATCAGAGGACCACTGAAGGAAATGGTAAAGATTCTGGATGTCATCCATTCTTAAAGGAATAATAAAGCACCAAAACCTTGGCTGTCCTTGCTGAAACAATCAGTAATAAAAAGGCTCACTCTGACCAGACCTTGCCAAGTGCAGACTTTTGATACTATGTATGAGCCATATGAAAGAGTCTCTGGTAAAGACAGACCAAAGCATGCCTTTTTAATTGCACAGCTGATGCTTCCATTAAAGTGCTCCTCACTGATTATTACAGTTGAGTATACACCTTTCTTTACTACACATAAGTTTCTGAAAAGCAGAGTAAATATTTACCTTTCCATTTCTCAAAACTAAATGCTTAATAAAGCTGTGGACTGAAACAGACCTGCTTTTTTTGTTGTTGGTTTGTTTTTTATCCTCACCTGAGGACATTTTTTTTCATTACTTTTAGAGAAAGAAGAAGGGAGAGAAACATTGATGTATGAAACATCAATTGGTTGCCTCCTGTACACGCCCAGACCAAGGACTGAACTCACAATCCAGGTATGTGCCCTGACCGGGACTCGAACCCACAACCTTTTGATTACAGGATGACGCTCCAACTGAGCCACACAGGCCAGGGCCAGACCTGCTTTTAATAACTAAAAATTCCTTCTTATATTTATATTGGCTGAGTAAGAATCTTCTTGCCCATTCATTCTACCTTAGTTAAAGAGATCTGAAGAGATAATATTCAAGGACATAAAAAAAGTTCTACTTTCCTTTCGAAGCTTAACTTTAACAACAAAAACCAATTGCACCAATGTCTGATTAAAAATATAATTTTTATATTTTAGGATAGATCATTTGTACAGTTCACATTCATAATTTTTTTTAAAAATCTTGGTTTAATTTTAACCAAGAACAAAATGCTCCAACAGAAGGTCTTTCAGTGATTTTCCAATTCTTTTGATAATTTTTCAGATTCTTTCTTTGAATATTTAATTATTCTGATAAGGGTAGGGTAACTGTTCGGACTACTTATATTAAAAGATAGAACTGAGTCATAACCAATAATTCACATGCTCTAAGGTTTATTTTTGGGATTTCAGGAGATAAAGATGATGAGATAAAATGATGAAAGTAGGATTATGAATATGCGACTAGGGTATGATAGTAATTTTCTGTTTGATCCCTCTTTTTTATCCCCAGATGAATTTTCCACCATTCTGACCCAGCCCTGTGCCCCAAAGCCCGACCTCGATGGGTAGCATGACTGGGTTCATGCAGGCAGGCTTCCAAGTGGGTATGGCCAATAGAAGACACTGGAAAGAGATCAAAGAGGGTGGAAAGCCAGTGGGGGTGGAGTGTAGTGCTTCCCATTCCCTCCCTCTCCTGGGGTGCATTCTCTGTAAGTAGCTGAATCCCTCCAGTGGGCTCCTCCTTTGTGGCTCCAGCTCTCTCCCTGGACTCCAGGAATGAATGCTATTTCTTCTCTTTGCTCCTTTGGATCTAATGATAATAGTAGCTTCTTATTGCTGTTAGTTTCTGGATGAAGGAACTCCATGTCACCTTAACTCTGCCCACTCACCTGAAAATAAGTTCTTCATTAATGTCTCCTAAACCTTATGCACTGGACTCTGTTTCCTACCAGACCTAAGAATTCAAATACATAGACTTGTAAAACCAGCAACCTTCCTCCTTTGCTTGTCAGCAGTTATCACAATGGTTATTCATCTTTCAAAGCAATTCCTTCAGACAAAGCACTGCATGTAAGCTTTTACAGTTCTCAGGCAGAAATGACACCTTTTAAACTGGTCAGAGCAGAACACAGGAGGCGCTCCTGAAAGGCTGAAAAGAGGGCCTGACAGGCAGGAGTCTGTTACATGTCAAGAATAAAACGTTTACTTCTACTTGGGTTTCCTCTTGCTGAGGGCTTGAAATCAAAGTCAGCATTGTATTTTCAGCTTAAATACCAATAATTTTTACCACTGCCTGGGGAAGTTGCCCTGTGTGTCACCTGCCTTTGCTACTTCCTCAGACCTGAGGATCTGCTTACCACTAGTCAAGGCACACAGAAAGAGAGCCAACCATCTTATATTACTAGCCACCTGCCCATGATCTTTCCTACTTTCTCTCTTTCATCCCAGGATAAATCTTTCTTCTGCACTACAGTAAAAGATAAGCAGAATGAGAAAATTTTGCTTTGCTTATCCTTGCCTGTCTCTTTAACAGATTAACACCTTTCCTTTCCACAGGAGAGAACTAGCATATGCTCCTACAATAATCTGCTCCAAGCTTCTTCTTCAGATTTTTCTTTTACCAAGGTAACTGAATTTAAGGTTAGATGTTAAAATTGGAAATCACCTGGGAGTCTCTAAACACTCCACCTTGCTTTCACTTGGCACAAGTAACATAGAGGTTACTATTATTTCTGAATATTGGGGCATTCTTTTGAACAAGAGCAGATTTAAAGAATTCTTCCAGGGAGTTGATAAGAACTGATGTGGCTTATGTCAACAAGCTATTCCAACAAGATCTCAAATGTCTCTCTGCAACCAGCAGGCATTCAGAGCGGACAGAGTTGCTAAGATAAGGACAAGCAGATAAATGGCAGTCTGCAGAAAAGATGTTCTAAACTCCAACCATCGCCAGCCAAAGGGAAAGATAGACCTCTTTTTCCATCCTGGTGGGGAAGCCTCTTTCTTCAGCCTGAAGGCAACAACTGAGAGAGGCAGCAGGATTAACAAAACTGAGTTCACATTATAAGAGTATTTCTACCACTATTTTTATAAACAGTGGGTGGATATACATCAAATGTTAAAAGTGGTTAAGTCTCGGAGTAGAAGTATGAATCATTTATTTCCTTCTATATGTTTATGAAATTCTCCAAATTTTTATAAACACCTATGTGTGATTTGTGCAATCAGGGAAAAATTATTAAACAGAAACTCTGTAAGTATTCAGCAATCTGTTTTCTATTAAAATCAAATTTATGTAAATCTTGAAACTCAAAATCCAAATTACATTTCTTATTTCTTGTGTATTTTAAGGTTTTCAATAGTATAATGATTTTATGAGCTTTAAAAAAAACTTAGAATACCGTTCAGAATGTGAAAAACAAGAATGCTAAATGGATTTAACGTACAAATTTTTTTTTCTGGTATACATCATGACCTTAACTGAGACAATTTAAACTTTTCAAGGTCAAAATTCACTATTTTCATGTTCTGAAGTACTCCCAATACACATGAAATGGAATGGAACTGTTTCACTTTGTAAGAACACCATACAGACAATATCATATGAAGTTATATGGCTAAGAGACTATACAGATAAAAACTAGACTGGTGTTTCTTCCACTACAAATGCTAGCCAATAAAAACTTTCCAGTCGACAGTTGATTAATACTTGACACCAGATCTATGGAAAAGAAAGCTAATCGTTGCTAGTAAAAGACATGCTAAGAAACCTGCCTACTACCAGTTCATGACTGCTGTTTAATAAGACAACTGATTTTTCAGTTTATCACTATTTGTACTTCTAAACACAAAACTGAAATACTATCTTTTCTGGGAGCTACGTTTCTCATAATCTATAATAGCTACACATGTGTTATAATTCACTGTCTTGTAGTATTAAAATATATTAACAGGGAATCTTAGAAACCATAAACATCTTTACTAGCTTTAGGAAGCCAGTAAATTTGAACAAGTGATTCCTTTTAAACTGTCCTAATGTAATAGCAAATGGTCTCTTTTCTAACTTTGATTTCCAAGTGATTTATAGTTATAACTATCAGAATGATAATAACAACAGGGTGGAGATGGGAGGGGACAGAGAATGGAGTCTTAAATATCTTCTCTTAGAGCATCTAAGTGGAGCTATGTGCCAGATGACTAAAAATTCCTTTGTGTTCAGAATGTTAAAACTTAAACACAACAATGAATAAAACATAAAGAAATAAAAGTATGTATTTTTCAACATAAAATTTTGCTAGCACTCTTTTCAGATTAAGTTCAGGATTCTAAAAGTTCAAAATGTCTGCAAAAATAAGACCATAAGACAAACTAGAAATGTAAGAGAAAAAAAAAAGTGTTTTGACTAGTGTTAAGTCTTAATAGAACATGGTTAGAAGCTGTAGAGATCAGTACCTGAAACAAATTTAAAAAGACAACTCAAAAACTAGTGTTAAAAGTTGGGAAAGAGTTCTAAAAGCTAGGGAAAAGTGAGGGATCTCTCTATTTACTAAAAGGTCTGGCCAAACAGAACTACCACATCACCACTGGGAGCACATTAATGGTTCAGACTACAATGAAACTTTAAAAGCATGGGAAAGAGCCTAATATACAACACTATTGTTAACAGAAAACTGCCTGGAGACCCTAATTAAACAAAAGCACCAGTGCTCCTCTCAAAATCTCTTGTGGTAGTGAACCTGAACAGCAGAAAACAGAGCAGACCATTTAAAAGAAGAGTCTAGGGGTTGAGAGGACAAGTGACTATATCTCAAGCTGATAATTACACCATGGGGAAATAAAAAAGGCCAGACTGAAGGGCTCCAAGAGGTACTTCAAATCGAGCTAATCGTTGCTAGAAGGGGTGAGGTAAGTCAGCTCCTCACTGTGGATATCTGTGGGGAAATGAAAAGATGCTGGGCCTCCAAAGCAAGAAGAAACAAAAGCAGCTACTAATGACCAAGGTGGCTACTAGATACCTTCCTTACACCCTAGTGTCCTCACAGTAATAGAGGCCAAACACAGGTGTACCCATCTTTGATTCAGCTCAGAACCTTGAGAAACCAGAAAAGGGGCTTCTGCAGTGGGTAAACCACTGTTCTAGAACTGCCCTCAGCAAAGGCATGGATAGAACACCCAGATTCTCTGGCCAACAATCCTATGCATCAGGGGAAATCACTTGCATTTTCTAAATCATATGCTCATCTGAAAAATGGGGAATAATCTGTTCTTCTCTGACTTCAAATGATTAGAGTATAAAATAAAACACGGAATACATGTGAAAATACTCTGAATAAAATCACATTGTATTTGCATATTTTCTCATTTGCAACATGGTTTAACTTACACTATAAAGGATAGATAAAGTCAGTTGAACCTTTAGCCTATGAGCTGTAAGGTCTAGAACATTTAAAGTATTAGCAAGGTTATAATGAAAGCAGCTAGACACTAGCAGAAGATAGAAAAACAAATGCAGGGCAGTTCTGAGAAGTTTAATGCAGGGGCTAATTTATCTCACTAAAGGGGTCACTATGCACTGGGTAAAAATGTTTTTAACAGGGACCCTGTTACCAATAAACAGTTAAATTACAGTCCATATGCTTTTCTTTAAAAATCAGAGAAATGTGTATACTTTAGAAAAAAAAAACACATAAAAAGTGATATTATTGCACTTACAATGGTAAGCACTGATCAGCAGAAATGGAAATGGATGGTATAGAGTCACAAGAGTGCTTTTCAAACTGGGGTTTAAAAACCCTTGGAGGCCTGCAGGTTTGGGAGGGAAAAGGGTGAATCAGAGATCATTGAGGTGTTGCAAATGCTAAATGTGATAGATAATACACAAAGTGACTCTCACACAGCAGCCCACCAGTTTTTGATAGTGGACATCTGTTGGTTTTACCAGCCCTACACCCATTCCCCTTGCTGGGGAATGACAACTCCCCCAGTAGGTACTTTCCAGGGGAGGCAGTAACTAAGCACCTGTCAAAGGCCAGTGTGGGCCTGAGAGACACTCTCAGTAGAGAATGGGGTTAGAAAGTTAGAAAGGTTAGTAAATCCAGTGCCCTGAGGTGGCATTGCTACCTGGATCCCTGAAGCTACTCTGGATCTGATCCATTCTGAGGCTTCCTTCCTCAGCTCTATTGTCATTTCTGGGAGCTACACCACATCCTTCCAGTAACCTCCTTTTTTGCTTAAATTAGCCAGGTTTAGTTTCTACTGCTTACAACATAAGACCTTTAGCTGATCAGCTATTATTTCAAGTCTTGAAAAATCCATTTTCTCTAAGATTTGGGGAGTAAAATTTAATTTGATTGAAAAACTAAACTGTTAATTTGATGGTAAAACATGGGATTTATCATGGAACAGAATACAAAACACATGGAAACATTAATATATTGGATTATTCTACTGAGATTCTCTAAAGATATTTTTCCTTTCACTTCTCACTCTCCCTCCCCTGTGAAAGCTTTTTCAGCTGTAGGTTTAAGAAGCACTGATATAGGGTTACATTTCCCCCAACTTTTAGGATCTGCCCCTAATGAGGTAAAAGATCTAGGGCAAGTTACTTAACCTCCCTCAGGCTCACTCACCACACCTTCAAAGTGGGAATAATAATAATGCCTACCTCATACAACTATTATCCCAAGAGATAAAACAGGGAAGCACTTAGCACTGCTCCTCTTAGGAGTTTATCAGTCAAGGCAAACAAAACATTTAGTTAATATAACAAAAGTAAGGGGCATATTGTTTGCAAAGATGGCCTCAACAATGACCTCCACCCCAACCCCACCCAATTTCCTGTAGGCAAGACCTGTGGGACACAGCATCTCCCAGCAAGAAGTGGTATAGTCCTGGCCAGTGTGGTTCAGTAGATTGAGCACCGGCCTGTGAATCATAGGGTTGCTGGTTAGATTCCCGGTCCGGGCACATGCCTGGGTTGCAGGCTGGATTCTGGTCTGGAGCATGAGAGAGGCAGCCTATCAATGTTTCTCTCCCTCTCTTTCCCCCGTCCTTCTTGTCTCTCTAAAAATAAGTAAATAAAATCTTTAAAACAAAAAAGTAGCATCTATGAGTATTTCCAAACCCTTGAATCTGTGCTGGTCTTGTGGCTTGCCATGACAAAAAGAATGTGGCAGAATGACACTGTGTGACTTTCTTTAAAAAATATATTTTATTTATTTTATTTTTAGAGAGGGAAAGTAGGGAGAGAGGGTGAAGCATTGATGTGGGAGAGAAACATGAATCAGTTGTCTCGCAAAACCCCCCACTGGGTACCTGGCCTGCAACCCAGGCATCTGTTGTGACTGGGATTCGAACTGACAACCCCTTGGTCCGCAGGCCGGTATCAATTCACTGAGCCACACAAGCCAGGGTGACACTGTGTGACTTCTTGTTCAGGTCTCAAGAGGCCTTTCAGCTGTCACCCTCTTGTAATAAGGTACCCCCAGGTGAGAAAATCTATTCCAGCTGCTGGAAGATGAGATCAAGTAGAACTCAGAAGAGCTGTTCCAGCTAGAGATCCCCTAGATCAACCAGCTCCAACTGGAGTTTTCAAATGATAACAGCCACATCAGAGACCTCAGGACAGGCAAGACCAGCTAAGAAACTGCCTTGATCTAATCGTGAGCAGATAAATGGTCACTGTTTTAAGCCACAAAGTTTTGTTGTGGATTGTTGCTACTCAGCAATAAATAACTGACTGACATGCTTCATAAACTGTCAAATTTCTACATTTTAAAAAATTCCATGCATTTCCCAAAATTTCCTATGAACAAACTCAAAGCTCAGTCTTGCCAAATAACTATGTCATAGTCAAATGTGGTTACACTTTTCAATCTTCATGACCAGGTCAATGTTTCTGATTCCATAAAAACACTGAAATGTATCTCATTCAGACCTTGGGGGTGTAAGGCAGGAAGTTGAACATGATCTTAAAGCCAAAGTAACTTATATAAAACATTTTCTAAATTCATCATAGCTATGCCACAAGAATGCAGGTGCAATCATAGTCAAATTGAAATGGAAGGTAACTGGATAAGAGAAGAAAAAACAAAATCGCTATGATTCATTCAAAAACTAGGAATCAAAAAGATTCTCCTTTAACAGTTTTTGTGTCTGCATTTTCTTCCATGTACTTTAAAGATGATCAAAACCCTCTTTTAAAAATTCACCAAATACTGTCAAAAGGAAATGCTTACTTAGGTTACCACCCAGTTGACAAATATTTATGTAGCACCAACTGTATGCCAGTGAGTTCTTAGCACCTGAACTTTTTTTTAAAGTATATTTTATTGATTATGTTGTTACAGTAGTCCCAATTTCTTTTCCCTTTGCTCCCCTCTATCCAGTACCCCCCCTTCCCTCCAGCAATCACAACCCCCTTAGTTCATGTCCATGGGTCATGCATATAAGTTCTTTGGCTTCACCCTTTCCTATATTATTCTTAACTTATCGCTGTCTATTTTGCACCAACCAATTATGCTTAGTCCCTGCACCATTTCCCCATTTTCCTCCCTTCCCCTCCCTGCTGATTCCCATACCTATGATTCTGTTCCTGTTCTGGTTGTTGGCTTAGTTTGTTTTTAAATTTTAGATTCAGTTGTTGATAGTTGTGAGTTTGTTGTCATTTTAATGTTCATAGTGCTGATCTTCTTTTTCTTAAATAAGTCCCTTTGCATTTCTCATAATAATGGTTTGGTGATGATGAACTCCTTTAGCTTTACCTTGTCTGGGAAGCACTTTATCTGCCCTTCCATTCTAAATGATAGCTTTGCTGGATAGAGTAGTCTTGGTTGTAGGTCCATGCTTTTCATCACATTGAATATTTGTTGCTAGTTCCTTCTTTCCTGCCAAGTTTCTTTTGAGAAATTACCTGATAGCCTTATAGGCACCCCTTTGTAGGTAACTCTCTGTTTTTCACTTGCTGCTTTTAAGATTCTCTCTTTATCTTTAACCTTTGGCTTTTTAATGATGATGTGTCTTGGCATGGTCCTCTTTGGGTCTAGCTTCTTTGGGACTCTCTGGGCTTCCTGGACTTGTATGTCTATTTCCTTCACCAAATTCAGGAAGTTTTCCTTGATTATTTTTTTCACATAAGCGTTCGATTTCTTGCTCTTCCTTGCCTCCTTCTGGCATCCCTGTGATTCAGATATTGGCACGTTTAAAGTTGTCCCAGAGGTTTCTGAGCATCTCCTCATTTTTTTTCAATTCTTGTTTCCTCATTTTATACTGGTTTACTGTTTTTTTCTTCCTTATATTCCAAATCATTGATTTGAACCCCGGTTTTCTTCCCTTCATCATTGGTTTTGTGTGGATTTTCCTTCTTTTCATTTAGCATAGCCTTCATTTCTTCCTTTCTGCATTTGCCATACTCAAGCACATCTGTTATGTCTGTGAGCATCTTTATCACCAGTGTTTTGAACTCTACATCTGTTAGGTTGGCTATCTCCTTATCGCTTAGTTCTCCCACGGGAACCTTGATCCGTTCCCTCTTTTGGGCCATACTTCTCTGTGTCCTCATCTTGACAAGCTCCTGTGTTTGTTTGCCTCTGTGTATTAGGTAGAACACCTGTTATGTTTTAAGGGGGGGTGCTTTAGGTAATTATCAGTACAGCGTGACCAGTTTCACCACACTGTGGCGCTGTGTGAGGGGGAGGCGTCTGAGAGGGAACAATATTGCTTGCTCAGCACTTGCCCTTTTCCAGGTACTTCTCGCACTTCCTTATGGGACTGGCGTCTCTCTAGCTGTTGCCCTGGCTGTTGTTCCCAGAGTGGGTGGGTCTGCGGACGTTCTAGGGTCATGGCGGCATTTTAAACAACCAGACTCTGCTCAGAGACTAGCAGTTTCTGCCTCTCCCCCAAACCCAGTGGTCTGCACAGTCAGAAGCAATGAGGCTTTATTGTCCCCAGCACTGGAACGGTGAGCTATGTGGTCTGGTCTGGTGCTGGGAGTGCTCCCCAGGTGCCCCTCTTGAGTTTTTTAAGTGTTTGACTGCGCTTTCTGCCGGCCTGCCACTGCCGCTGCTGCTGCCACCGCACCACATCCTCTCTGCCATGGCTCCGCTCTCCTACCTGTCTGGATGAGTATAAATATATCTTTACATATATATCTTCTTTATATCTTTGTTTGTTGGACTTCCATGTAGCTCGATTTTTTGGAACTTCAGGTTGTCTCTAGCTTTGAGGTAGTTGTATTCCCTCTGAGTTGTGGAGGGAGATGCAGCACCTAGGCCTCATTCTTGGCTGGAAGTCCTTTTTTTTTTTTTTTTTTTTTTTTTTTAATAGTACACAGAGATACTAGGGTAAAAGGAGCATGACTGGGTGAACCTACACCACACACCTGTCTTGGTCAAGGTACCTGGTCTGGTTATAGGGTTTTACACTGGTGAATGTGGCAAACAAGGCTCTACCTTAACATGAACCTATGACTAGAATGGAAGAAATATTAGCAGCTAATATTATAATTATCAACACCAATATTATCATTATCATTACTATTATTATTATATATCCTACTGCTTCTAATACTTCTTCCTCCATAGTTACTGCTTAATATCTGGCACTAAGCTAAGCCCTTGCCCCCTTTAATCTTTACAACTTAGTAAGGTATTACCTACATTTTAGAGATGAGACTGGGCAAAGTAACAAAGACAGTAAGTGGGAGAATTTATGCTTTTAAACACTACTCTCTACTGCCTCCATACATAGTAATTCATTATGATTTTATAGGAATTTCAGAGGGGAAAATCCTTCCACAGCAAGAAATGAGGCACAACTTACTATCTGATCAATGTAAATGTGTTTTCAGTTATTTTCTTTTGAAAACTGTTAATTCTGTGTGGAATTTTTTCTTTCCTGTTAGAGGAATTTGAAAAACATTCTTACTAGTAATATAGAAAAGTTTTAAAGGTATGGGAAAGTGTATTTTCATTTCTCATTCAATACAATGCAGACAGTGAAGGGAATTAGTCATCCCAGGGAATGAGGGCTGAATTAGCCACAAATAGGGGATGTTTTTAATTACTATGTTTATTCTTTAATAGCTTTGTTATTTTCCTAATTATAAATGCTAAATAAGAAAAAAATGAGAACAACACTTTTTAAAAGATCACCCACAATCTTATTACCTAAGAGTAACAAGTTCCTATTTTCAGTGTAGTATATCCTTTAAGATACATTATACATATTCAGATATATCACACATTATACATATTTTCAAGTTATCCTCTTTTTTCTAAATATCATTATATACTAATAAATATCAACCTGCATCATCTTTTCAAAGACTGCATATTTAACTGTATTGGCAGGCCCTAATTCACTTAACCCTTTATTAATGGGCACTTAGATTACTTTCCATGTTTTTCTATTATAAAAAAAATTGGGTGGTGAGTAGTCTGGTACATACATCTATGTCACTTTATTTTATGGCCCAAAGTGTCATCCAGGAAACATGTACCAAATTTACCTTTTTAAAAAAGGAAACCCTTAAATGTTAAGTGTAATAATATACTTTACATTTCTAATATCTAGATACAATGGCAACAACTTTTAAAAACTGTAACTTATTCCTAAATAGATAAAATATTGATTCATGCCTCTAATATTTCATTAGGTTTATATTTGGAGGGGGAAAATTATAAAATACTTGACAACTTCTAGTGGTTTTACTTTCAGCATAATGTTGCTTTTTTAAAAGTTAAACCCCCAAAAGAACATACTTACTGCGAAACAAGCAAATTAGTAGCAAATGTCAAGGAATGTATATACCAATCTGTTATAGCAATTACCAGATCACCACCCAAACCTGCATCCCATACAATGGCCAAGAGAGAAAGGTCAATGAAGAGAAAAAAGGTGAAATCAAAAGCAGCAGCCCTCAGAGCTTCAGTGATGGCTGGATGAAATTACACACAGACATATACATCTACATGATCTGTACACACCAATCCTGGAGCTAATCTCTGGGGGTTAGAGCACAAGAGCAATCTTTGTGTGCTTTATTTAACTAAACATCATGCAGAAAGCAGGTGAGGGAGGCTGAATACAGATTTCCTTAACATAAAAGTGTCTAGTTAGCAACCTGAGGGCCTAGTATCAATTACTTCCCCTCCAGGGCAAGGGGAGAATAAAAGGAACTTGAAGCATAGGGCAGCTCCAACAGCACTGATTCCCTACAAAGCCATCACATAGGACAGACAGGTTTCAATCATCAAGTTCTACAGAAAACTGGGCAAGGTGAGAACATTTTAAGCAATAAATAAAATTCACTGGTGATACAGTATAATGTGTGTGCTAAGGGAAAGCCACACAGTATAACAAATAACAACTAACCTACTTGAGTTTCATTCTAATGGGGAGAGGGGCATTGGATTATGCATGAAATACTCGAGGTGGCAAATGGCTGTGTGTGTGTGTGTGTGTGTGTGTGTGTGTGTGTGTTTCTTTGGTGATGCCACAAACCTATAGGACTGATGGGTCTAACATTCTTCTAGGCAAACTACAGCTTACGGGTCAAATCCAGCTGCTTGCCCATACACAACATGAGCCCAGAATGGCTTTTACACTTTTAAATGGTTGAAAAAATAAAATATTTCACAGCATATAAAAATTTCATGAAATTCAAACATTAGTGTCCACAATGTTTACTGGAATATTCCCTTCTGTTTATGGCTGCATTCTAGATACACTAACAGAGCTGAGTAAGTACAACAGAGACCTGGGTGGCTTGCAAAGTTGAAAATATTTACTATCTTGTCCTTTATAGCAAGTTTGCTGACCTCTGTTCCAGGCATAAAATCACATCGTTTTGAATGATTCACAGCTCCAAACTTGTGTATTCTTGTTGGTTTGACCCCTGACATACCCAGAATTTACACATAACCTGCCAGCCTAACAGAGAATTCAACCCAACTGTTAAGTGCACTCGACAGGCCTAATACATCTTATAAAGCAGGGGTACCCGCCCATGGAAACCAGAAAGATGTGAAAGTCTTTTTCTGAGTTGAAAGTAGGACGGTCCCAGAAGGTTTACATAGGAATGAGTATAATTAAAGGTTTTCTCTTTGAAAGAATGTATTAGCTATTGCCTTCCAAAGATGAAAATGAAACCATCCTCCAAATGGCTATCACCTTTGAGCATTTACTAGGAGCCTAGAACTGAGCATAGCCTTTTGTTTTTATTATCTCATTTAATGGTCATCTCTTTCAGACTCAGTGAGGCTGACTGGCTCAAGTAAACACAACCAAAAAGCTAAGGAAATGAAAGTCAACCCCAGGTTGTTGAAACCCAAGAATCTAAAGCTGTGTTCATAGCCACTACCTCACTTAAAAGCAGAAGACATGAATACTCACCAAGAATAGGTGAGAGAAAAAGGGAAAGACCACAGAAATAGTAGAAGCAAGTTATATCTTTATGGCCATAACGTTATAAGGATTTTATTTATATTTCTCTCACTTTTTACTCATTACCCTAATACAATGCAGTTCTTCCACTTTCCCTATTGAGAAAAATTGATACAGGTACCAATTGTTGAAGCTTTTTAAAGATGTCAGAATTAAGCAGTCAAAGTTATAGGTGTAACTTCCACTAATGAAAACCCTGGAGTACCTGTGAGGATCCCATAAAAGATGGGGTGAGCAAACCTCTTTAGAAGTGATGGACTAGAAAGTACATGTGTGGTTTTTTAATTTAGATTTTTCATTTAAATTATAGATGAAGAGCAAAACTTAAATGGAATCTCACCCAAAGAGAGAGCTATATGCTGGTGGGTGGCTATTGTTTCTGCCTAGCATCCATGTCCTCAGCTTTTTCAACTGCAGCACAACTTTTCCCCAAATGTCCACAATATAAGAACAATAAAACCTAAGTCATTTTTGAAAACTTGGTTTTTAAAAAATGCTTCAATTTGTTAATATTTTCACCATACATACTTGAAAATACTGTACACGAGTACCACAGACCATGTTTATACAAGTTCATTCAGATGTTTATTAATGGTTACGCACATCTAGCTTCCTGTGGGACAAATGAGGGGCTCAGAGTGTTACATAAGAAACTTCATGTCAGCCTCTCAACATCTCTACTAAGTAAGTTTTATCCAGATGAGGAACTCGAGATCAGGCAAGTTAAGTAGCTACAATAAATGAAAGAACCCAGATCTGAACTTGCCTGTTTTAACTTCGAATGTGTTTTTTTTTTCCACCATGTCCTGCTGTCTGTCCAAGGCACAAACATTTTCTTAGAGTGATTGCCAACCCCCCGCCCCCACAGTCAAATTTCAGATTTGCTGCAGAGTAATAAGAAAGTGGAGCTGAATGAAATGTTTGCTCCAGGGGCTCGTAGTCAACTGCAAGTCTCTTCTTATAGACCATAAATCTTTCTGTTCTAAGTTTTTAAATATAATTTAAAAACAGCCACAATGCACTCAAGATAGCATACCAAGCCCTTTATAAGTGTGGTTTATCAACCAACAGGCAGCACTTTGCTGTGGGAACAAAATGGAAGTGTCTTTTTGCACCTCTAAGACCACATGACTAAAGAAAACTTTAAAAGGCAAGTATTGAACACAAAGATCTACTTTTCCTCTTATTATTCAAACTCCATTTTATTTAATAAAAACATATATCTCTAACATTTTTAGGCCCCAAACCTCTAACAAAACTATAGGCCTTTCCCCAGAAAAATACACATACACAAAAAGTCTGGGTAACAATAGGGATTTCAGGAATCTCCTGAAGCCTGTTAACCCAGGATAACCCTTGCTCTGAACATATTATAGAAATGCCTACATCATTTCTAAGAATCAGGGTAAAGACCATCGACTTAGTTCTCTCATCATCTTTTATAGTTCCAGAAAGCTAAAATTAAATAAACACCCAAACCTTCTCATCCAGACTCCTGCAGTCTCAAAGAAAACAGGAATCTAATGACTTGAATAAATTATCAAATGTAAGGTCTTATTAAGGCCAAAGTCCAAATCAGTTTGTTATAGTTCAAAATCTGCTACTTCTTTCTGCTCAGAGATTTCCCAAGAAAAGAAAGAAATGTTAGTATTGCCTAGAGTTTGAGTCCTTCTTACTTTCACATTCATGAACATGTTGTTATATTATTGTTTACATGAAAAAGGGACCATTTCTAAAATTTACTAAAAGATGTAACATGAAAAAAAGTCCATTAAAATAATTCTTAAATGTTCAACACATAGATATGTGTCAACGCCACTGGGAGTTAATTTATGTGGCTGATAAAGCAGATTTTTAGAAGTTCATAAATGCTCAAATTTTGATGTGTTTCCTATCACTTGAGTCAAGAATTTTCAGAAGTGTTTATTTTTCAGATATATCTCAAACTGTAAAGTTTTTCCAATCTCTGTAGCACTGTCGAACAAAGTTGTAAATTACAAAAAGGGCAGTGATACTTGTCTGTATACATTAAAGATTATTTTAAATCACTAGATCCTGTTTCAAAATCAGTATCATGATGATAAGACTAGGTAACAAGTAACAAAAAAGAACTTCATCACTTGACAAAATAATAAGCCCTATCAAAGTGCCAGTTGGGCCAGACAGATAATCAATTGATGCTTTCAATTTATAATTTGTAGTACTTAAGATTTACAGTGATTCTTTTGGTTAGAGTATCTTCTCTCTTTCTAAAACCAAGAAAATGAGCCGCAACTTAGGCAGATGGCAGCAAGTGTTGAGGCCAGTATTATTTCAAAGCCAGGGGAGGTTTTCCGCCCTTGGGGAGAGAAAGTTATACCTCAGAATCTTCCTCAAAGTAATGTTTTTTTTCCCTGCCTTTGTGCCAAAAGTCAAAGATGCTAATTCTTCAAAGTACTGTTGAAGAGCATTATTGAAATTTCGGCCTCATATATATGAATAAAATTTTACATATACTGGTTTCTAGCTAGAGGTTAAATTAAACAGACTTCACTGTCATACCTTTTCATTGACAACTCTTCCCTTCCCTTTGAAAGAACTGAAAGAAACAGGAAGAATGAACCCAACTTCAGAAAGGAAACTGGAACAACCAGATCTATCCTACGTAATTGCTTCATCCCGGAAATGAAGAGGCAGGATACTTGGGGGAAAATTGGAAAATAACTCCACGCTCAACAAAATACCAAACCTCAGTTGCAAACTCAGACACGGTGCGTGTGGCTAACTGAATCTATCCCACTGGAGAAAAAAACCAGTTGTATCAGCGCTTGCTTCCCCTCAACCTCTTATTACCTAAAGGTTGCCCTTTGCAAGAAACTCATCGAAACGGAATCAAAGTGACTTTTGGGAAGAGATGCCAATATAATCCGAAGTGTGTTCCGGAAATGTGTAACTCCACACACACGGCAACGTTTCTCTTTAAGCACCTCCCTCCCCCTTCACTTTCAACTTCCCCTTAAGACGGGAACCATCACATAGGCATTTTTTGAAAAATCACAGAGAAAAAGAAATAAAAGCATCCCATCCCTGATCAGCGATGGGACCCCGGCGCCAGGTCAGGACTGCGGGCACGACGTTCTTGGTCGTGCTGCGAGATCCCCTCGGAGGACGCCAAGTTTCTCCTTCCCCCTTTCCCAGCACCGCTGGCACCCCGGAGAGAAGGGGCGGCTGCTGGTGGTCTACTCTGCCCAGGCATGCGTGGGCGCTAACTTTGCGGGACCCTCGCGCTGCGCCCCTTGTTTCACGTCTCCCAGGCTCAGCCGAGTCCAGACACCCTCGCCTCACTCCCCACCCCTGAGGCGGCGAGCACACCCCCAGCAGTGACAACACGGATGGGGCAGTCAGGAACACGGTCCCCTTTCTCCAAGGCGCGGGGCCCAAATCCCAAGCGGTTCGCAGCCCCCGCCACACAGGCGTGCCCAGAGCTCACCTGGCTGCTGGCGTCGGCCTCCGGGGCGGCCTCTGGGCGTGGGCCGGGTGTGGGTGGTGGGGGTTGGGGGGGTGGGGGGTGGCGGCGGGGACCAAGCTGCAGCTGGGGCTGCTGCCTGCCTGACCAGGCTCCCACACGTGCCGACCGCAGCCGCCCCAGGGGACTGCGGGGAGCGTGAAGAGCGCAGGTCCCGCGGCGGCGCAGCGCGGCTCAGGCGTCGGAGCGGACGGCCTCGGGCGCCGCCGCCTCCGCCTCCATGGCTGTTTACCCGGCTGCATTGTGGGAGTTTGACCTCCGCCGCCGCCGCTGCCGCCAACCGCCGCCTCAGCCTGCGCCGCCGCCGCCGCCGCCGCCGCCGCCGCCGCAGCGCACGCCATGGGAGCCGTGACTGATGGTGAGGCTGCTCCCGCTACCTTGGCTGGGTCCTGGTAGCAGAGGCCTGCATGGCCGTTTCCTGGAGCCCGTGGCGTCCCCAGGCATAACCCTGGGGCCCCGCGGACTCCCGGGCTGCTCCTGGGAGGCCACGCTGGGCCCTGGGGAAGCTGTGTCGGGTGCTGGGGACGCACGTGGGCGGGTGGTGCCTGGAAAGGGTTCCGACTGTCGGGGACGAGCTAAGGGAGCGCTTGGTGTGGTGGTGGGCTACGAGGAGCCTCAAAGGGGAGGAGGTGGAGAAGGCCGAGGAGGCCCTGTATCCCGGGTCCGCAGGGGTCCACATGGTGTGTGGACAGCCATGGGAAGCAGTGGGAATCCGGCGATGGGGCGGGGTTGGGGCCAGCCGGGAAGGAGAAAAGGTCCAGGACTGGTGTACCGGTGGTGTCACCGGTAACACCTGGAGGAGCCCTAAGGACAGAATGGGAAGGGCCCCTCACCATGGGGTGCATCTCAGGGGGACCCGGAACTGGCCCTGGGTTGGGATTGGGGCACAGGCAGATTACGGTCGGTTGAGGCCCCGGGCGCAGGAGAAAATATTGGGCCCCTTAAAAAAAAAGAGAGAGGGAAAATAAAAATACATGTTAACCATATTTTATGCAGCGTAATAATGAAACCAAACTTGGTGTCATTAGAAAAAAGTGTAAAGCTGGGGTTTTGCGAGGCCCCTTTGAAGTCGGGGAACAAGGCACGTGCGGGGTGCTCCTGCCATTAAATCCGCCTCTGAGTTGGGGTTGGAGAGAGGGCGCCGGGACAGTACTGTAGAGGAGTCGATGTGGACCGCTTCTGAAGGACAGTCGGTGAGTGTGCGTGGGAGACTGGTGAGGTAAGGAGCCAGTGCAGGGATGGAGCCACCTAGGATAGATGAGGACAATTAGAGAATTGAGTGTGTGGACGGCTTGGGGAGGGCGCTTCATCTGTCGGAATGGGGGAGGGGCAGAGGCAGAGGCTGGGTTTGTGGAAAGCTGCGAGGGCAGTTGAGGACGATGTCCTAGGTGAGGAGGGGCCGCGAGGGTGGTCTGTGGACTGAGAGCAGAAATAAAATAGCTTGAGGCCTTGAGGAAGGTGGACTGGCATGATGGGCAGCGGAGGGAGAACCCAAGAAGCTATCCAGTTAGGGAGGAAGTCCTTTGATCTCTGGGAAGGGGAAATATAGGGACGCCAGGTTTATTTGAAGAGAGAGGAACTAGTAGTCATAGATACCTGTGGAGAGGACACTTCTGAAGAGTTGGGTGTAGACAGGTTTCCACAGTAAGGAGCTGCACAATGGGAAGAAGGGTAATAGGCCCAAATTTATGGGTGTGATAAGGAGTAGATTGGGGGGGGGAGCGGTTCTTAAAGTACCAGGAACTACATGGGAAAATTTAACTTTTCTTCATTCCAGTTTCATTGATTCAGTAGATATTCATCCCACCTGGGCTTGACTTTAGGCTTACAACCCAGAACCAACAGGCAGGACCTTTTGCTCCTCTGAGGTTACAGTCTGGTGGGAAAGACACGCTGGATAATTAGTTTCAAGCATAGCCAATGTTACCAAGGTTGGGAACTGTAGAGGCATGTAACAAAGATTACTTGAATCATTCTTGGAGATCAGAAAGCCTCCCTGAAAAAGTTACCCTTAATTCCATCATAAAGGATGAATAAATATAGTTGGATGGAGTTCCAGGTAGGGCATGACTTGTACAAGGCCCCAAAGTGTGGGAAAAACTGAAACATGACAAATATTGGCTAGAATTTTAAAAGTTATGAGCCAGAGATTTCTGAGGGCAATGGGAAATCGTTAAATGTTTTTAACATTGGTCTGTTGTAATCAGATTTGCACTAAAAAAGAGGGCTACTATAGTCTGCTGTGCGAAAAATGATGAAAGTGAGGAGTTCCCTCCCCTACTTCTAACATTTATAATAGTATTTATTGTGAGTCAAACAGTGTTCTAATTATTGTCCCCACTTTACAGATGAAACTAGGGCACCAAGATGTTAAGTAACTTGCCCAAGGTTGCACAGATAGTAAGTCTAGAACCTGGGCTCAAAACTATGCTGTCTAGCTCCAGAGTTCTTGCCCTTTACCATTATTCTTCCTGTCTCTCAGCTACTACTGCTGTGGTCCTTATAAGAGTTAATGGGAGCTCCAGCAAAGTGGGAATGCAGAGAAGTGGAGATGTGGGAGAGAAATTTATGAGTGAGTATGTCAGGGTTTCAATGACTGAGTGGATGTGAGGGGAAGGATGAGGATTATCCCAGGTGTTGGAGTGACTGTATACTTGTTCATGCTCCTGTACTTCTCTATTTATTGAGGTAGAGAACTTCAAAGGAGAGAGGTTTTATCAGATAGGAGATAAGAAGGAAAGATGGGTACTGCTAAAGTTAGGGACTGCAGTCAGATGCCCCCCACATCCTGAGAGGCCACAGGAACTAACATATGCAAGCTGTCTGACCTTGAGCAGGTTAGTGAACCTCTTTGAGCCTCAGTTTCATTCTTTGTATGGGGATAATAATAAAATCTACCTCATAGGGTTGTTCTGAGGATTAAATGCAATAGAAGTTGTAAAGTGCTTTTTGATACATAATAATGTTCAGTAAATATTAAATGTAAGAGCTGGTTTACTCATCTCTCCTCCACTTTCCTTGGATGAGAACTGTGCCTTCTTCCTCTTCTTAATCTGTATACACTTTTCCTTTTCTGTAGACAGACCTACCTCATCCATTTCCCTTTTCTCTTTCCTAGAACCAGTTAACCTTTCACCTGTAACCACATTATTTCATATATATTGCTACTGTAGCCCTTAACACTTAACTTGGCTTTTTCTAGAAGATATTTACAGCAGCTCGCTATATGATTAAACGCAAAATAAATGGATGAGAAAGCAGGGCAAAAAGAACATGAAGACTAGAAAAAATAAGAGGAAGTTAGAACTGGGGGTGATCCTCAAAATGCTAGGGTACACTTATTAGGAAAGCTGCAGTGGTTCCAAGAGGCAGGAGCTGGCCTATTCTGTGATGTAGTGTTTACGAGAGAAGGTAACATTAGATAACCAGAACAAGCTTTTTTTTAAATGCTGGAGGAAAATTTATCTTTGGTGTGCTTATAAAGAAAAGCCAGTGTCATATCATTAACTCCTTTGCAATACCGAGGATCATTGGGCTGTAAATTAGCACATTACTTACTAGGTCAAACAAGGCTAAATCACAAGTCAGAAAGCATTCTAAACCCAATAGACTATGTGGTTTAGGTGAATAGCTTTGCTGGTCTGCCTTAATTTAAAACAAGGTTTATTTATTTATTTATATTTTGCTTGTTTGCTTTAAGAATATCTAGATCATAGAGGAAAGGGCAAACTATAACTTCTTTAGGCAATTCTCTATAAATATGCTTTTCTTCAACTGAGATTTTGGTAAAAATTAAGCAGAAGTAAAAGACATGTGATAGGCCAACAAATATCTATTGCATACCTCCTAGGCACAGTGCCAGGTACTGGGTACAGCAGTAAACTACAGGAGAAGGCCTGACTCCTACTTGGGGAAAAGAAGCAATTTTGTGTGATCAGTCAGTAAATAAGATAATTTCTGAAAAAGAACATAATGTCTGAAGTTAATTGAGTTTTGAGAATGAATTAGATAGAATGTATGAGAGAGTAATGAGGAAAGGCTGCCAACAACTAGGTTAAAATAGGGTGATCAGGTATGGCCACTCTCAAAAGTGGCATTTAATGTGAGACCCACAAGGGTCAACTCTGTGAAGACCCCAGAAAAGTATTCCATATAGAGAGGCAACAGCTAGTACAGAGGCCTGAGGTGAAAACAAGCTCTTCTCCCTTCAGGGAGGATAAGGGAGGCCACTGAGGGTGGACCCAGCAGCAGTGTGACACAAAAGGAGTTTGAAAAAAATTAACTGAAGAGCCTTCTGGGCTATGGGAAGGTGATTGGGTTGTCTTCTGCGGTATTTGGAAATGACTGGAGGATTTTAAGCAGATTAGTGATCTGATACATCGTTTTGATCATTCTGGGTTGCTGTGTAAAGAATGGATTGTAGGACAACAAGAATGGAAGCAGGAAGGCCAATGAGGGGTATTCCAAATGAGAGCTGAGGTAGGCTTGAATTGGGGAGATGGCAGTGAAGACTGAGAAGTGGGTGGTTTAGATATCTCAGTCATCTTGAAAAGTTGTTGGAGGAATACCAGTACTTGTCTCCAGAACGCAGATGGGGGATGTTGTCTTCTTATGAATCTGAATCTGAGGTGCCTGACAAGGTGTTGTGTTCTCATGTTATCCTTACATATGGGTCTGCCTAGCTAACTGAATGGCTAACTCTTGGAAGACAAGCTCTTTATTTCCTGCACCAAGCACAAGGAAATATTGATTAATTTGAGAAACTTCCCTGCCTCAGAGGGAAGGAAAGAAACAAGGTATTGTTATCTTTAGATGCTGAACTACCGATATTATCACCAGCACAGTCATTTTAGAGATGGAGAAATGGAGATCTTAGGAAGTCAGTGACTTACTGTCATATAGCCAGTTATTGGCAAAGCTCTTCTCTCCTATTGTACCCCAGCATTTTGGCTAACTGAAAAGCATTTAGATGTCACTTCTAATTTAAACTATGTTCACAGTTTGTATTTTTATTGTTTAAGGGTGCTGAACAGTGTCAGTATCCTGATAGAAATCATTTCAGAACCCTTTTTGCAATAGAGAGAATATTAGGTAGATATATTGATATGCCAGAGCAACAGATGGGAGATGAGAAGGGGGTGGAAGGGAGCTGGATGTGACTGTACATTCCATTTAACAGAGTTTGTCAGTTTTGACAGTGTTTAGTTTTTTGTTTTTTTTTTTAATTAGAATGTGTGATTCATGGCTATATGCTTGTTAAAACTTGAAATACTGGTTTTAAATATGCCTATGAACAATGTGACAAAATAATAGAACTGTACTATGATTTTCTAATCATGTAATTGTTTATATTTTCCTTTGACTACAGAGGAGACACCACTAATCTGTAAAGGAAGATAATACACACTCTGTAGGGTTGTTTCAGGGATGAAGTGTATGTAATACTATATATAAAGCACTTTGAATGACTGTTTATTTTATTGTCCAAACCAGGACACTTTTCAGAGTGATAGGAAACAAACAAATGTGTGGTTATCAAATAGGAGTGTATAAACACTGTATAAGTGTCTGCTGCTGCTGCTGTTATTTCTATTTCAGTTGCTGTTCCAATGTTAATTAGATGTTTGTGGGTACATGGGTTTTTTGTTTTCCTACTAGTGCCAATGAATTTTCCCACTTTGTATCTTAGGCTGTGGCCCCAGCGCAGAGGTTACTACTACTATTCAACTATTAAATATTGTTTCTTTAGCCAAAATAAATGATTTCACAAAGCAAGATTGGAGTCTCAGTCTTGATTTTATTAGCACCATACTCTTAATGTTTAAATAAATCTAGAGAAAAACAAAGGCCGTAAACACAATATTTTTGCTTTTCTAAAATTTAATTTTGGTTTTAGTAATTTACTTTGGCACTAGCAATTTCTTTAGACTGGTCCTAAGTATCTTGTGAGAAATCAGTATTTTCATAAAGGAGTCAAATTATCTAATTTTTTCCACCTTCCACTTCTGAGTCTCTAATAGAGTTGGCTTTAAAAATTGTTTTTAATGATTTTAAGCTTCCTGAAAGGAGGGTCTAGGTGTTATTTTACCATAAGGAATCTAACACAATGGAATAAATGTAATTCAGCTTAAGAACTCTTGAGAGGTGGTGAGCTAATGATAAATCTAACAGGAATTTGCACGCACATTGTTTTTACATGGCCTTAGTTTCTCTTATTGTTAACAGTTCAGGTCAAGCCAGTTTCCTTCTAGTTGTTAATACATCATTGACTTATTAAGGAAATTGATTAGAACTTTTTAATACAGAAAAAAATGAAGGAAAATACCTCAAAATGACCATTAAGTTCACCACCTAGATAACCACTGTTAATGTTTTTTTAAAGTAATACATATGAGAAAATTCAAGAGGAAATATGACAAGTAAGCACCTTCCTGGAATTACCTTCCATTACTAATCCCTCCCCCAAAGGTAATCACTAGAAACTTTTTCGTGTGCCTTCCAGAATGATTTTTAAATGCCCATAGAAGATAAAAAGCACCTTCTGTAGTTCCAGACTCCTGAGTTTGAGTCCCAGCTCTGTTCCTTACTTCCTGTGACATTTAATTTGGGGCAAGTAAAAAAAATTTTTTTTACTTGGATCTGTAAAATAGGATTAATATATACTTATTAGGGCTGTTCTGCAGATTAAATGTGTTTATATGTGAAAAGCACTTAGAACAGTACTTAGCGCATTGCAAGCATTATATATCTGTTAATATGCCAATATGTATATATCCTTTAAAATTTTATATGAGGGAGAAGACCCAAAAAACCTGGAATTATCTTCTAGAGTGGGGGCCCCTTGTAATATAGAATTCCCCCGCTAGGTGAGTGTTCTACGAATCCATCTATATCAGTGTACGAACTGGTGGTGTTATGAGAGGCTGCATTTGGCTTCAGTGAATTTTGTTTGAAGCCTCTTTCAACACGTTTGCCCATTTCATGATGGGTGACTTACTAGCGCACCTGCCCACACCACACTAAGCGTTTAGCAGTTTTTGACCAAAAATGGCATGACCCCCATGCTCACCCTCCCTATGCACCCAGTCTCGAGCAACTTCTTTTTGTTTTCCTGGATAAAAAAAAGTCCTCAAAGGAAAATGCCTTGCCGATGTGCAAGAGGTAAAAGAAGCACTAAGAGTTTTACATCAAAGTAGCCGAATTTAGAAACTTTTGAGTTGTGGGAAAAAATGTCTCGACAGAAATATTGCATCAAATGGAGAGTACTTTGAAGGTGACCGGAGTTTAAATATGTAAGAATACACAATTTTTTATAAATAAATTCCTTTTTATGGATTCCCCCTTGTATAAGTGTTTCCACACTCTTCTGTATTATACTCCTGTAATTAATGATAGAGCTTGGAGCTTTTCCTACCTCATTCCTTTGTATAAATGTGTAATATTCTAACTTACAAAACATTTAGCTATTTTCAGTTATTTTACTCTTATAAATAGTGTCACAGTGGAGCTATTTGCACAGATGTCTTTGCCCACTTGTGGGAATAATTTCTAGAATACAGGTCATACGGTATATATAATTTTAATTTTGATACATATTTACTACATTGCCCTATTAGCCAGCTGTTTTTCCACTGTAATCCTATCTCAGATTGTTATCCCGTCTTGTGGTTTTCAGTTTGGATCCAGAGGGTTTGAAAATGCCAGTGGTGGGTTTGTGTGCCTACAGAATTCCTTGCTAACTTGCCTTTAGAAAGGAAATGCTAATAATTGTTGGTAGGTCCCAAGATTGCTATTTCCTAGGAGCAGGTGAGGTTGCAGTGCTGTGAGGGTGGGGAGTAAAATTTGACACTAGATGGAGGTTACCTAACAATGAACCTCTTGCCATTGGCTGTCAAGCCTTGACCTGTCCCTAAAGATGTATTTTGGAAGTTGGCCCACCGTTATTATTTTCCAAATTATTTTCCTCTTTCCGTTTTGAATATTTATTCTTAGATATTCTTAAAAGTTGTTTCGCAGTGGAGGTTCTAATAGCTACTATGAGGAATAGCAACTATGGGTTTTAAAAGGAATATTAATCTGGGTTTATGAGAGATTGTCTTTCCACACTAAAATGAGAACACAGTTTAAATGGTTGTGTCACCTGACAAGAGGCTTGGAAATGGAGAATTGACCTAGTAATTATAAAAGAAAAATTTCTTCCTACCTCCCTGTTTATGGAAAATGCACATTAAAATCTAACCCCCTGAAAAGACTTCTTGAGGCTTAGCATCTTAAGTAATTTTATATTTCTTCTATGTAGAGGTTGGCAGATAAGATGGGAAGGGGTCTAACATGCATCTCAATTTTGTGAGTGAATATTTGCTTATTAGCATACACGTGTCAAAACTGATTTTAAAGTGATTTTTGAGTAGTACAACCGTTTTGTAAGTATAATTATGGTACAACCTACAATATAACTGAATGCAGTGGGAATTCCCTGTAAACCTAAAGTCAAATGGAAAACCACCATTCGCTAGGCAGATATTAAGTATTTGGGTTTAAAATCTCTTTACAGATGGTCTTGATCCTCATAGTCAGTAAAGAAAGTAATTATGACTACTAATGAATGATGTTGATAACATCAATAAAATAGATTCTAAGCCAGCTGTACTATTTTTATAGGGTGAGCCATGGTCTACCAGAATCATTAACATTAGCATTCATATTGCTTATAAAGGGCTTCAAGCATGATATGGTTTATGAAGTCAATGTATATAGTAAACAAAACATGTTTTAGTTGTGTTCAATCTAGAGCTAATGGATGAGGTATCATTAAAAATAATAATGCACATACCACGTGTGTTAGGAACCATCAGCAGCAGGCCATTCTTGAATTTCACAAGAGCAGAGCCTATTTTCAAACTGGCACCTCATCCCTTTGTTTGATTTTTGTCGTTGTTGGAGTTATGCTTTGCTTTATATCTCGTTTTTCAGTAGTTCTCATCCCCAGAGAATTTTTTCGGCAACTGTCCATGCAGTTTAAGCTAGAACTATTGTGACCTTACAATATGGAGTTGAGACAGAAGCAAATTTGTGAGAGATCATAATTGGGCAAACTGTTGTATGCATAAATGCATAATATCTAAGTATATTGATTTATCTATAAATATTAAACATTTACTCACTTTTTAGCATTTTTAGGATGATACAAGTTGTAGATTAAATTTAACATAAAGATAAGGATACCTTTCTTCCCCCTGATTCTCTACTATGAACAGGCATTATGCTCCTTTATATATATTTTCATAAAATTTCATGGCAGTCTTACAAAGTAGATAGTTTCATTCCCATTTTACAAATCAAGTTAAATATTGGTCACGTACACTGCGCTGATCAGAAGAATGGCCCCAGTTTTGACTTCTGGCCCAGTAGTTTGGCTGTGAAGACATGCTCTGCTCTTAAAACAGGGATAGGACTAAAGCCCCAGAAAGTGGCCTTGAGTGGTTTGACGGAATCCTCAGCTGGGGCTACCAGACAGGTCATACCAGACTCCTTCTTGTGCCTCCCAGTGTTGGCATTGGCCCTGTCTTCTCCTAACCGAGTCTCTTCTCAGCCCTGACCTGCCTTCCAGGACCCGTGATTCTAATCTCTACTTTAATTCATGCTATTTTAGCTCCTAACTGTATATGCTTTGGTAGCCTCCTAACTACCGTTCCTGCCTTTGGCCTTTCTCCAGCCCTCAGCATAATCCTGCAGAAAGTTCTGCCCATGAATCTTTAGAAACTCCTAGTTGCCTAACAGCAAGATCCAGGTCTACTAGTATGGCTTTTACGGGTGCAGACTCTCACAATCTGACCACAAACAGCCTTTATGTGGTTGGGTCCTGATATTTGTCTTCATTGACACATCCTCGCTGATGTTTGAGGGTAGGCATGTGCCTGATCCAGCTGCTGCAGTTTACATCTTTCTCCCTGTCTGGAATGGGGGCCAGGAAAAGGACTTTAGCTTGCTATCTTTTTTAACCGTGTTATGAGGCATAATTGATATATAAACACTTGCACATATTCAATGTGTACAGTGTTGCATTTGGACATATACAAACGCCTATGATACCTTCACTACTTTATAGCTTTCTTTTTCAAATGACAGCTAACAGATTTTGAGTATGCATATGGTTCAAAAGCAAATAATATAAAAAGATATTTCTCATCTTCCAGCCCATTTCCCACCTATTCCCTTTTTTTTTTATTTTTATTTTTTTTTTATTTTGGTTTTTCAATTACAGTTGTCCCCTTTTCCCCTAATTTCTCTCCCCCACCCAACCCACCCCCTCTCCCGCAATCATATCCCTCCCCGTTGTCCATGTCCATGAGTCTTTTATACGGGTTCTTTGACTAATCCCACCTATTCCCTTAATACTGCCTCTCTCTCACTTTTATTAGTTTCTTGTATATCATTTCAGGGTATCTTTGTGACTATAAACACATGTGAATATATATTCTTATTCCCCCTCATTTTTTATATAAAAGAAACATGCCAAACATACAGTTCTTCACCTTGCTGTTTGACAAATTATCTTAAGTGACCGCTCTGTCAGCACGTTGATGTTATTGCTTTTTTATAGCTTCATGCTATTTCATCATATTCCTGTACCAGAATTTATTTAACTAGTCCCCTGTTAATGGACATATGTCATATTTCACATACGCAAGTAAATCTAGCATTATTGGTTCAAAGGTTATATATTACTTGAAATTTTGTTAGATGCCTTTTAGCTTTTTTGCTTGATTTTAAACGTCAAAAGAACAGCTCAAATTCAGCTTTCCCTAAAACCCCTGAGCCAAAGGGATTTCTCCTCCTAATCTCTTCTACTGTGTGTCTGTGTCAGTCACTTAACAATCACAGCCTCTTCTGTGCATGTGTATTCATATGTTTGTTATTTCTTCAACTAGAGTGAAATAACGTGGGCCTTTATTTCACATCCTCAGAACTTGCTGTGGTACCTTAGAGACAGATACATCTGCTCATTGATCAGATATTCATGTCTTTTGTTCAAAAAGAGAAATCTCTGCTGTGGACCTGAAGATAAGACAATTGCCTGTTACTTCTTGTTAGTGTTTTATGTAGACCATGCTCTCTTTGGAGGGCGGATGGTCCCAGGCAGGCACTACAAATCCAATTTTAAAATATTTATTGATCATCAGAAATGTAGACAGAGTGTGTGAGAGGCTAGGGAGGAAAAAGAATGAACAAGACATAGGACTGGTCCTCATGAACCCTTTCCCAAGTTTATTTGGCCTTTACACTGTTTTAAACATTTTTCAAAAACTTTTGTAATTAGGATAATACATGCATATATAAAAGTGCACAGATTTTAAGTATACAGGTGGAATGATAGCAAATCTGTTTGAAACTTTTTTTTGGGGGGTGGTTAGTTACTAAACTTGAATCTCTTGAAAAATAAGTTCTGGTAATAACTTTCCCTTAGGGTAACCACTCCCCAGTTTCTCTATTCCTTGAATGCATTTACATTTGAAATCCCTGGTCCTCAATAACTAGTATGTCTAGGCATCTGGGAGGAAGAAGGGCTGGAGGTGGGAGGCTTGGAAAAGCAAAGGTAAGACAACTGGCAAAGGAATTGAACAGTTATCAGTTGAACACCAGACTGCTTACCCATTGTTATGTTTACTTTTATTGTAACAAAGTTAAAACATTTTTGTGGTTTTAAAAAAAATCAGTCTATTTTCTGCATTTTAATCTCTTCCAGGACTGTTTTGCCTCAGTCTCCTCAAATATCATTGTTGGTGGTTAAAAATGGAAAGCATTCCTTTGTATTTTAAAGTGTAAAATTAAAACACCTGATGAATCTGTATTTTGAGCAGCCTATCAAAGCCATGACTCTGAGAACAAAACCCAATTCTAAAATGTTTATCTGATGTCACAATAAATTTTAAAACAAGCCATCTGCCTTCTAGAGTTTATCACCACTGCACCTGTGCTCAAAAATACGTCTGCCTACACATAGGAACTGTTTAAAGATTTTTGTTGTTGATTCATCAGGCAGGCTCTCCAGGAACTATTCACACTTTAAAATTTTTTATTAAAAATGCATGCACATGTTAAAAACCAAACAAACACAATTTAGGAAATTAAATATTTTCTCATTCTTTGTCATCTCTCTTACCGGAAACAACCAGTATTACCAGTTTCGTGTTTATCCTTCCAAAGATATTCTCTGAATACATAAACACACCTCGTGTGATGTGTACACATATACACAGACACACACCACACTTCCCCTTTTCTACACATGGCAACAAGCTACAAACTTCTGTGCACCTGTTTTGTTTTCATTTTACCTAACATATCTAAAGAGGGTTTTGTTTCGGTTTTTTTTAGCAGTAGCATATACACCCACACTATTCTTTGGCTGCATAATATGTTTTATAATTTAAACAGTTTCTTCCTGGTGAATGTTTAGGTTTGCAATCTTTCCTCTACAAACAACAATCTTAAGGACATCTCTTTACATTTATCTTTCTGCATGGGTGCACATGTATCTATATTATGGATTCCTAGAATGTGCATTTTAAATATTGTTTGTTTTTGCTTATTTGTCCTACAAAGAGTGTACCTGTTTACATTCCATCAGTGTAAATGCAGTTTCTCAGCACCCTTGTGAACATTGTTATTATTGGGCCTTTTGATCTTTACCATTCTGATAGGTGAAAGTGATAATTATAGTGCAGTTTCAAATTCCCTTTCTCTTGTGATCCAGCATGATTTTGTCCATGAAGAACACTAGCTCCTGGCTGCCAGACCACTTCTTACTCATCATAATCATCTATGCTACTTTTCTAATTTCTCTTTTTCTTTGCTCTAGAGCAAAAGTGAGACTGACTTGTTTAAAAAAACAAAAAACAAAAACAAAAAAAACCTCATGGGAAGGAACATTGAAGTATAAGTAAATTACACAGTTTAAAAAACAAATCCATTCCTTTGTCTCTGATCTATCTCTCATCCTTTTTCCTAGTCTGCCACTATATCCTTAAATCCTCTTTTCTCTCTATCCCTTTTACCAGGACCTCACACTAGTAAGAGGGATATGAACACTTCAGTCTTCCTTCTGTCTGAACGGGTTTTTCCCAAAAAAGTTATCCAGCTATTGGCTTATTTCCTTGATGGTACCTGAAAATTAATTCTACTCAACAACCTAGCAAGTAGAATGAAAGTTTTGTGAGGGCATGGCTTTCTACTGCTACAACCCCAGTCCCTAGAGTAGTGCCTGACACAAATGGACAATAACTATTATGTATAGGTAGTAGTAAAACCTACATAATATAGAATTGACCATTTTAACAATGTTTAAGTGTGTAGTCCAGTAGCATTGAGTACATTTACATTTTAATAATTTTCTTTTGGATGAATGAATGAGTAGTGATATTGGTTATTGTTCCTGAAATTAACAAGAGCCAAATGGTCTTTTTAATTCACATCGTTCTTCTTTCCTCCAGATGAAGTCATACGGAAGCGTCTCCTAATTGATGGAGATGGTGCTGGAGATGATCGCAGAATTAATCTGCTAGTGAAAAGTTTCATTAAATGGTGCAATTCTGGGTCCCAGGAAGAGGGGTATTTCTGTTTACTATTGTTTTTATACCAATGTCCTGATATGATTTTAGACCTTATATACAATCCTGTTAATATTGCAGATTTTTACTCACCTTAAATGTCCAATTAAGTCAACTCTTGGATAATCAAGAGTAGATTTTTCTGGCCTTAGTTCTCTCACTAGAGAGGCCTGCTTTATATTTATTAAAATGAGCAGAAGGCATAGTGGTAAGAAGAAATGAAGATTAAATCCAGGCCATCATTTCACCACTTTTAGCTGATAAGAGTTTAAATATCTAAATGAAATGTTCTTTTTTTAGTAAGCTAATAGGTTGCTGCAAAGTTTTACATATATTTAATAATTTTTTTTAAATTAGAAAAATTTTGTCATTTGGATTAGCTTTTCACATAAATGTATGGAGTGAAAAAATTGTAAGAACAGAATTTTGAAGATTTAAAATATCTGGTCGAAATATGTAAAGTATTAAAAGCAAAATTCAAGCGTGTAGCTGTTTGAATTAAGCTTATTGATAGGAACAACAGTTCCATATTTGCATTTGTAAATAAAGCAGTTTATGAATTCAAGTACATTTGGAAAAAGAAAACATAAGGGCCAGATATTCTAAATTATTTTCAATAAAGCAAAGGATTCTCTCAGAACTTAATATAATTAGCAAATCTTTACACTATAAATATTTCAACTTTGGTAATCCTCAAAAATCTTTATTCTTTTTTTCTCTCTCTCTTTTATTAGATACAGCCAGTACCAACGTATGCTGAGTACACTGTCGCAATGTGAATTTTCAATGGGCAAAACTTTGCTTGTATATGATATGAATCTCAGAGAAATGGAAAATTATGAAAAAATTTACAAAGAAATAGGTAAAGTAACCTAAAGTAATTAATATTTATCTGATTTTAATTTTTATAGCCTCAAGGAAATAAGAGCTGCTAACATTTTTATTTGATTATTGGTAAAATAATAATAGTAAGAGTATAGTAAAATTAGTTACAAAAATGTATTTTAATACGATACAGTATTTTAAATTATAACTTTTTTATACGTTAGCATCAATTTTATTAGCAACAGAACTAATATAAAAATACTTTAAAGTTGAAAATGGATGGAGATTATACATGTTGTTATGATTATCTTAAACTTTTTATGTAGAATGTAGCATTGCTGGAGCACATGAAAAAATTGCTGAGTGCAAAAAACAAATTCTTCAAGCAAAACGAATACGAAAAAATCGCCAAGGTACGGGTTTTGTGGGCTTTAGTATGCAAGTACTTTTATTATTAACTAGTATTTTTATGCTGTTTTTAATGTTGTGAGGTAGAATCTTCAGCTAGAATTAACCTGAATTATAAAAAAGAATTAGGAGCCAAATTAATTCTTTAAAATTATATTATTCTTTAAAATAGAGAAGGAAGGCTATGCTGAAAAAACTTTTTTCCCCCTGGATTGAATTGATTATGCACATATTTCTTAAGTGTTCAGGTTTTTGTTTATTTGTTTTCTGTCTTCAGATCCCTTTGCCTAAATAAAATTATAGTTAATCAGCAAAGGCTATTTATACAAGTACACTAGATTTAGGGTTTTGTTTGTTGTTTATTTGTTTGTTTAATTGAGCTACTTAAAAAAAAGAGTTTAAGCCCATTTTGTACAAAAGAGGCATACATTTATAAGCTGCCAAAATAATAAGAGGAATGTTAAATTTTGTTTTGTTTTGATCTCTTTTGTTTTTAAATTAGGGTATGTCATTGCAATCCATAAAAACTATTTCAAAATAATTTGTAATGGCAGGGCATTGTTCATACTATATGTAAATTGAAAGAAAGGTAAAAATATAACGTATAATCAGAATTGTGACATATATGAAAAACTAGAAGAAAGTGGAAAATGTTAATGGTTATTTGAGGGTTGTAGGTTTTTATGGCTTAAATTTTTCCTTTTCCTTTTTTTTTTTTTTTTTACACTGAGCATGTATTATTTTGTAATCTAAAAAAGTTACTAAAAATAGAACTTATCAAATATGCTGATTTCTAAAACAATAAATTTAATTTTTAATGAGCTAATTAAGATGATGTTGAACTCCCTATTTTTAAAAGTTAGTGTTTGATTTCAGTGGCAAATTTACAGCAAGATGTACCAGCTTATTTAATAATTAATATTAATTCTAAATTCTTAAAATGTTTTACATTGTTTTTGTTGACTAATGAAGCTTTTAAATGAATGCTGCCATTTGTCATTCAAGAGAAAGTTAACAGGAGATACATGACTTATCCTGGAAGTCTCAGTGGAGCAGAAACAAGGTTCCTGGATTTTAAATCACTTCTAAGTTTCTGAAATCATTACCTTTAGAATGAGTGAAGTATAATTTGCTGTTATCTAAGATCTGAAATTCATGGTATGATATATTTACCTTGCTGATCTTTTATATGCTGGGCAAATAGTAAATACAATCCTCTTTAGAATCAGTCCATTTGACGATCAGTAATGACTTTCAGATCACTTATGCTTTGGCTGGCCCCTTGTATTCTGCCCATGAATTGGTAAACAAAATACAGAGTAGGAGCTTAAGTCCTTGTTTTTTGGAACATTTGAAGTCATGTTTCATTACAATTATATCTGAATCACGTGAAACTGGCAATACCCTTTCCATCCTGCAATGTTTTCATCTCTTTAGTACTAGGAAAGTGATTAGGAGAGATTTGTGATATTATTCATTTTGTTTTGATATCCAAATTCAAAAAAACCTTAAGATGGTAAATATTTTTATATATTTCAGAATACGATGCTTTGGCAAAAGTGATTCAGCATCATCCAGACAGACATGAGACATTAAAGTAAGTTTAGAGCTTTACTTGAAAGTAACTAATTTTTATATATCGTCGGCGGTGGCAGCCGTCCGTCTCGAGAGACGATGGTGTAGCTTCTTAAGAGTCTATCTGCACTGCCGAGAATGGCTGTGCAGTCCGACTCGGGAGTGACACGGTATCTGTCTCCTCCCGTGTTGAATCGACATCTTGCGATGACGCTGGAGTGTCCTCTCCAGTGAAGCTGAAGCTACAGAACCTGGGCAGGGTGATATGGAGGGTCTGCTGTTGCCCATGCAGCAGACCCCCCCTCTCTTCGCAGCTGAAGGGTCCAAGAGAAAGACGGAGTCAATACAGCTTGGATTCAGGTGCGCCGCAGGAGTTGTCGGTGTTGACTACAACGTCAAACCGCCTTAGGGACTCCAGCTCCGGATTTTCTGTCGGGGTTTACTCCCTTAGCCTTTCCCCTGAAGAGGTATGCCGCAAGGCAGCGGAGGTTTTTTGGAGTCAGAGTTTTCCTTCTCTGATGTGCCCTGACTGGAAGATCGAACCAGCGACACTTAGCTCGCAGGCCGATGCTCAATCCACTGAGCCAAACCAGCCAGGGGCAACATTAGCAAAGTAAAAAGACAACCCACAGAATGGTAGAACATATTAGCCTATACATCTGATACAGTGTTAATCTTTATATATAAATGTATACATATTAGCCTATCCATTTTTATGGGTAAACTTTATATGCTCCAAAAGGATAAGATAGTCAATATGATGTATTCTAATACTGTTGATTAGATTTTATTTTTCCTGCCTTACTGCTATAGTTCTAAAATAAATGCATATAATAGGCATTAATATGAAAATGATAAATAGAATATGGTCTACTCATATAGTATAATACTAAATAGCAGTTTAAAAGAATAAAAGTAGCCCTGAATGGTGTGGGTCAGTGGATTGGGTGTTGCCCTGCAAACCAAAAGGTCACTGGTTCAATTCTGGTCAGGGCGCATGCCTGGGTTTCAGACTAGGTTCCCAGTTAGGGACGTGTGAGAGACAATCAATGTTTCTCTCATGCATCAATATTTCTCCCCTCTTTCTCCATCATTTCCTCTTTCTCCATCATTTCCCCTTTCTCTAAAAATAAATAAATAAATAAAATCTTTTAAAAAATGAAAAGAATAAAGTACTTTTTAAATATAGATCTCAAAAACATAATCAGAGAAAAGAAAAACAAGGCATATATAATATTAAATTATTCTTAAGTTTCTAAAGTACATGTAGAGTTACAATCATTTATAAAAGTTATAGCACCCCAGAATATTATATTGTAACACTGCATGGAATTTAGGGATACAAATATATACATATACATTTTAAAAAGGATTGGAATGATATAGTGATTGCCTAAGTGGGAGGTAAAGGAAAAAAAACAGTTTCAGATAGAGGATTGGAGGTAAGGTTACAAGTGTATTTCAAATTAATCAACAATTAACCTGCAATGTTTTATTTCTTTAAAAAAAAAAAAACTTGAAATAAGTATGGTAAAATGTTGTTAAATTTATCCATTCTTGAGGTTTGATATTTTGTTATCTGTAGCTTTCCTGTACTTTAAAGAATATCTAGAAATTTAATTTTAATGAAAGAAAGTGCCTATTTAGAAGTTAAGAAGAAATTATATTAGCAAAAAGGCTCATCATAGCAAGATGGAGACGTAGGTAAACATGGCTCGCTCCCTTGCACAACCACAGCAAAAATTACAACTAAAATACAAAACAACTATCACCTAGAAACATTAGAAAACCGAACTGTATGGAAGTCTGACAACAAGGAATTAAAGAAGCCACATTCATCCAGATAAGAAGGAGGGGCAGAGATGCTCAGAGTCACGAAGATGTGAAGTGGACGGTCCCACACCCATGTGTGGTAGATAAAAATCAGGAGGGATACCTCGAGGATGAGGGATCTGACCACCTAGCCCAAGGTTCCAGAGCCAGGAATATAAGTCCTCATAACTTCTAGTTATAAAAACCAGTGGAGTTGGGACAGCAGACTCACTCCCTCTGGGCTCCAGCACTGGGGCAGCAGCTGGAAGTGCACCAGTGGCATACAGGGAGAAACCGAAGTGTCTGGTATCAGGGTGAGTGCCAGGGGACAGCATCCTCCCATACAAAACTCTAGAGGCCAGACAAAAGGCATTGCCCACTTTGTGAGCCCTCCCCAATACAGCACCACAGAGCGGCAACACCATAATGAAGATTGCATCAACTTGGTTCAAACAGGTTGCCCAGCACTTGCAATTACCTAAGGCTCTACCGCATCCAGCTTACCTGTGCACTTTTCTACAATAGGCCATGCTACTAAGGCAGGGAGTGAGAGCAGTTCTACTGAATACATAGAAACAAACATAGGGAGGTTGCCAAAATGAGGAGACAAAGAAATATGGCCCAAATGAAGGAACAAAACAAAACTCCAGAAAAAGAACTAAACAAGATGGAGATAAGCAATGTATCAGATGCAGAGTTCAAAACCCTGGCTATTAGGATGCTCAGGGAACTCAGTGAAGGTTACACTATGTGAAATAAAGAAGAATTTACAGGGAACCAACAGTGGAGTGGATGAAGTTGAAAATCAAATCAATGATTTGGAACATAAGGAAGGAAAAAACATTCCATCAGAACAGCAAGAAGGAAAAAGAATCCCCAAAACAAGGATAGGCTAAGGAGCCTCTGGGACAACTTCAAACATACCAACATTTGAATCATAGGGGTACCAGAAGGAGAAGAGAAAGAGCAAGTTGTTGAAAACTTATGTAAAAAAATAATGAAGGAAAACTTCCCTAATTTAGCAAAGGAAATAGACATGCAAGTCCAGGAAACACAGAGTCCCAAACAAGATGAACCCAAAGAGTACTACACCAAGACACATCATAATTAAAATGCCAAAGTTTAAAAATAAAGAGAGAACCCTAAAAGCAGCAAGAGAAAATCAAAGAGTTACCTACAAAGGAAGTTCCCATAAGGCTATCAGCTGATTTCTCAAAAGATACTTTGCTGGCAAGGAGGGATTGACAAGAATATTCAAAGTGATGAAAAGCAAGGACCTAGAGCCTAGATTACTCTCTCCAGCAAGGCTATCATTTAGAATACGAGGCCAGAAAAAGTGCTTCCCAGGCAAGGTAAAGCTAAAGGAGTTCATCATCACCAAGTCATTATTGTATGAAATGTTAAAGGGACTTATTTAAGTAAAAGAAGATCAAAACTATGAACATTAAAATGACAATAAATTCACAACTATCAACAATTGAATCTAAAAAGCAAACTAAGCAAACAAGCAGAACAGAAACAGAATCATAGAACTGGAGATTATTTGGAATGTTATCTGTTGGGAAGGGGGAGACTGCGGAAAAAGATGCAGGGATTAAGAAGTACAAATTGGTAGGTACCAAATAGGGGGGATGTTAAGAACAATGTAGGAAATGGAGTAGCCAAAGAACTTATATGCATGACCCATGGATGTGAATTAAGGTAAGGGGGTGGGGGGAATAGCCGGAGGGAACGGGGGTACCGGCTGGAGGGAACAAAGGGGGAAAAGATGGGACAAATGTAATAGCATAAATAATAAAATATATTTACAAAAATAAATATCTCATCCTAGTAGTGTTATAACTCATCCTTTTTTATTTTTAAAATACTACTTAGTAACTAAAAAGTTAGGTATTGTGAATTCTGTTCCCCTAATTAGCAAAATATAACAGTTTTATTGTTTTTCAGGGCACTAGAGGCTCTGGGCAAAGAATTAGAGCATCTTTCACATATTAAAGAAAGTGTTGAAGACAAGGTATTTGCATATGTATTTTATAGACTTCATGATATGTGTGTTTATAGATAAATATGATTAAAATTAATTTTTTTTTTCTTGTCAACACAGCTGGAATTGAGACGGAAACAGTTTCACGTTCTTCTTAGTACCATCCACGAACTTCAGCAAACACTGGAAAGTAAGCTGAAATAGTTTCATAACAAATGTTTATGAAGATTTTTAATAGATCTAGGAGCATGCCTTTTAAAATATACATTTTTTAAATTTTTGATTTATTTATTGTGTTCTATTACAGTTGTCCCACTTTTTCCTCCCCTCACCCAGCCCACCCCTTCTCCCTCAGTCAATCTCCTAAAATATATATCTTAAAGAAAGAGTACACCTTCAGTATTAGAACATCAGTGTAGCTGAACAATGTTATAAGATATTCATATTGTTCGACTTTCTGAATATATGCAGAAAAGTTTGAATTTGTAGTAATATATGATTTAAACACATTCAGTAGTGTATATTAAGAGAAATTCAAGGTTGATATATTTGGACATTTCTTGGTTTATTATAGTTTATTGCTATAAAGTAACAATTCATGACCCAGGCAGACCATGATAAGTGAGTGAAGTAATTAGTGATAAGCATATTTGCATACTCAGTGAACATTGAGTGCTTTGGGGAGCTGGAGACTTGCTCATTATATTGGAAATTTCTGTGTTATCTGATCTGATTGTTTTCAAGAAAAGCCTAAGACCTAGATTTTGTGTGTCTGTGTGTATGTGTGTGTGTGTGTGTGTGTGTGAGAGAGAGAAATCTATCACATAAATTTTACATTTTGATTCAACTAATACACAAGAACAACCAAAACAGAACTCTTAAAACTAAGCACTTGTGTGCTAATTGCGGCCTTGAGCTGTCATTTTGCCATCTTTGTTTTAAATATGTTGGCTAATAAAGGACGAACATGTTCTCATGTATTTATTAAACATATAATTGAAGCAAATTTGATTAAGGATTTATGTTTCATTCTCAATTGCAGATGATGAAAAACTCTCAGATGTGGACGAGGCTCAGGAAACAAGCCTGGAAGCAGATCCGAAGCCATAGACAGGTGAACGCTCACCATTGCCAAGACTGTTGAAGCAGCAACATGATCTTAGTGTGTTTAGAATTTGCAGTTCTCTTGAGATATTTAAAGTTTTGACAGTGAACTACTCTTCTTTTAAATGTTAATGTACAATTCATATTTCTTCACACACAGGAAAATTACTTCAGCATAGATTTGTTTTATTGAAATACCTTTTTTATTCTTAAACTTAAAAGGTAGGAAGCAACATCCAAAAATGTTTAATAAAACTTTTTAAAGTCAGATAATGTTTGTGCTCATAGTTTTTAACTGTTAATGTTGATTTGCTTATAAAATAAGTTGAAGCTTGTGAGAAGGTGGATGTACATGAGAAAAATGAGTCATCTTCTGTAAATTGTTACCACTTTTGAAAATGGAGTACTCGAATAGGCTTCAGGAGGACTGTGAACATGTGAAGTTGGGTGCAAAATGTTTGTGGTGAATAGTCATTGTGTTCCAGGTTCCGTGATATTAAGCATCGCTGTGTAAGAGGTAATGCAAAATTAATCCATATGCATTACTTTCTAGATCTCTCTCCTTAATACTTGAGCAATGTGGTTGTTAAATATTTTGTTCATATTTTCTCTCTATTGTTTTGTTCTTTGAGAGTCATTTTCAATGGAAAAACATTGATAAAGTTAAGAGTAGTTTGAGATAAATAGCCTATGAAGATGGTCTTGCATAAAGAATTGTATGACCTCTTTAAAAATTAAGCTAAGGCTGAATAACCTATAATTTTCTTAAGTATTGAATTATATTTTTAATACATGTTAGGTTCCATTCTTATTTATTTTACTTCAGAAACATGACACTTTACATGAATCATACCTTAATAATGTTACATTTTTATAATTTTAATAAGAATTCTTTTATTTTTTTAATGAACATTTTAAATGAGCTCAGTTGTAGTTCATATTAAGTTTATAATACCTTTAAATGCTTCCTAATATTTTGTCTGGAAAATCGTGGGAGAAATTTTTTTGCAGAATTGTTATGCCTTAATAAATGTTTCTATTTCTCATTATTAGTAAGAATTATAAAGCAGAAATTGCTTGTATTGACTCAGGATTAAAAACCAATTTTTCCGAAAGCATTTTTTAAGCACTGTTGGGCAGAATATTCTTTAAAATGCCCCTTCCCCCATTGATTAATTTACTAGAGAAATTTACTCAGGATTATGTACCAAAAGGTAAGAATCCCTATGAAGATAACTTATGCAATCAGGAACGAAATCAGAAACAGCAGCAGGTACATGGGAAACACACATTTTTCAATTTATACTTCCTCATGGTTCTCTTGGAAATCCTCTGGAACTGCTTAGAAGATTGAAGAATTTCGTCCCCTAGAAACTCACACTGTTGAAACTCAGCGTGTCTTTGGGCCAGTAACTTCATGGACTTATCAGTCACTGTTTTTATGAGGTCATCCACCTATGATGGGTAGGTACAAAGGAATGAAGCCATGTGTTGGAAAATCTTGTCAAAATCTGAGGGATAGTTTTTCCTGAGCGATGAGTTTAGGAATTGAACATTTTGTAACTCTCAAAGCATTATTCTAATTCAAGTCATAGCAAACAGCTTAAAAACATATTTACCACCTTGTGGTAAAGACAATCTTATTTTTTCTCAAAAGGAGCCTATGTGCATGCCTTTATTTTAATTGAATTCACTGAATATTTATTAGGCACATATCATCGTTCTAGGTCCCCCTAGCAATCCTTCAGCCACTTTTAAAATGCCCACCACTATCATTATTTCTTAATGGTAATCATTAATTTTTGTCCCACATTCATGCTGTTCAGCAGGGCTCTGCATTGAGTTAAACCTGACCTTCTGATGCTTCTGAAACACAGAAGTATTATAAAAACTTTTGTCCATGACCTGCATTTGAAGCTTTCCTATGGTCAAATCTGATTTTTGGAGGATATTTTCTGTGCCATAATGCATCTTTTTAAGTGCTGGAAAGTGTGGGGGTTTTTTTGAGGAATATGGAACCTATCATAAAAATTCAAAAACATCAGATTAGGAAGTGCCAGCATTATTTTTGTGACAGTGCTTAAATAAGAATTCTCACCCTTGGGATAGTCTCTTATAAACTGAACATTTGCCACATAACAGTGTTGAATTGGTGACTGTATTCATATTATTCTCAACATCCCATGTATCTCTTTGCTCAGAGCTCTCTTTAAAGAGATCTATAGGGTGCAGAGAAATGAGATTGTCTGGTTCTGAAAGAATATACAGTGTCAGGGAAAAAGTAGGTCATTCGTAAGTGGAGGAAGAAATTGCCTGTGCAGCTGCTGAGCACAGTGAGTGTGGAGCTGTTGTGGACCAGTGCCCCAGAAAGCTCATTATCACTGGATCCAGTTGTTAATTTGGCCATTTTTTTTTTTTTCTGTAGGTTTCCTTATATTAATGAAAGACATATATCCAAGCTTTTAAAAAGAGTTCTGCGTTCTTTTCACCACATGCCTGATATTTTTCCTCTCATCCCTGGTGTGCTGGTTACAAGTACCTGTTCTAATAGTGTTGTTGTTAGAAATCATTCCTACGTCATGGCTCCTGGTTACTATGCCCTTTTTGGTGTTATTGGGTTCACTCTTCCCCTTCTGCTTAATAAACAGCATTAGGACAATTGTGAGATTTACATAAAGTAGGATATGAGACCACATCTGAGTCCTAGCCTTTGCCTGATGAGGGAGTTTACAAATTAAGTACTTATGACCCTAGGTAATTACTAAGTTATTTCTGAGTTGTTCAGTACCACTAATATAAAGTCAAATGCCTAGAAGGGCCAGGCAGGTTTTGTAAAACAGGACCAGTTGGAGTTGATGTGACTGGAGAGAATGTGCCTCAAGTAAAGGGGATAGCCTCTGCACAGCTCCTGCTGCTGCCATGAGGAACTGAGGGCCTAGAGTTTACATATCTCCCTGTTTTTCAAAAGAAAGCTGAAAATCCAGACTTTTACTTGAAATATTGTAATTTTTAAATGTGGGCAATTAATTTAAATACTTTTTTGAGCGTATTCTGAGAGCTAAACAAAAACCCTTCTATAGCCAGTAAAGAACATTTTATTTAATTTTTTTAAATAAATTTTTATTCTGCTTTTTGTTCAGCAGTTGTTTATTTGGGCCCTTGTAGCCCAACTGGTCCAAAAAGAATGGGTGTGTGTGCACAGGGAGCAGGAGCCTACAGCCCATGGGGACAGGCTGGCTCTAGACAGGGTCTTGTGCCCTGTTGGCTACTGCCTCAGAGTTTTGGGGTGAGGCAAGGACTTGAGGAGCCACTTGGTTTCTGCCCCTGTACAGGCTGGTTTCCACTGCTCCAGGGCCTAGGAAGGAGGAGAGGACCCAGGTTCCTGCTGGGTATAATCAGGGCCCTCGTGAGTTCTGGGTTGGAAGGTCCTGGGGCTTCAGGGTCTCTGTGCCATTGGGGTGCTCCACCCTCTAAAACAAGATAAGCATCTTGTAATGTGGAGTCTGTGGGAACAGATCCACAGCCACTGACTGGCCAGAAGAGGATGCCCTTCACTGATTAGAGTTCTGAAGAGATCTACAAAGTTGCCCATGGACACCCTGTGGTTGCTGGAGACATACTGGAGCCACCTGAGGTTCTAAGCTCTGCGGATGGCCCGGATCACTCTGGGATGCTGGCAGGTACGAGGTGGGTACAGGATGGCAAAAAGATGTTAGGAGGCCGATGTGCTCACCTGGGCATGCACCAGGTCCTCCACCCTCCAGCAGTGGAACTCGGCACTGCTCAACTCACTATGGGTGTTCACCCAGGCAACCAGCACAGCCTCCTGGCACAGCCCCATGACTCTCTCTACCATCCAGGCCAGGGCCAGACTAATGGTGCCAGTGCCTCAGACACATGCAGCACTGTGCTCCTCGTGTTCAGCTGGGTCAGTCCTGCTGACTGTGTAGAGCACCTCAGCAGTCAGGCTGTTCACCTGGAAGGTGTGAGGGAAGATCTGTCTGGAAGATCAACCCTAGCAGGTCATTGTGGATGTACTGGTCCCCAGCCACGTACTCCAAGGGCAGGCCGTGTTGGCTGGGAGTCCTTTGCAGTCCCTCCTTCATGAAGTAGAGACAGGTCACCCTTCTGGCCTTGCCTGGCCCTACTATGAAGCACTGCCCCAAGGAGGCCTTTGGCCCTGCCAGCTCCTCAGGGCTCAGTTTTTGAGGGTGGAAGTGGTCAATTGCCATGGCTTGGCCTGGGCAGCTGGTACACATGGTCAGCTGCTTCCAGTGGTCTGTGTAAGTCTCTGGGTAGTATGCTGAGTACCCAGTAGGCTGGGTGTACTCCTGGAAGGCCTTTACTACCTGCCTGATGGCCTCACTGATGTGCATGGTGTCAAAGGGGGCCACTACAGTTCATGCCTTTGTACTTTCCTGGCCACAGCTAACAGTGTTGTCCTCATTCACCCTGATGCCCATCAGAAACTCTTCAGTGAACAACAGGCTTTGCTGTGCTTGTGCCTCTGGGAGAGTAGCAGGGCAGCAGGGCATGGTTGGTGTTCCCAACTACCTTGGCGAGCTTCTGTTCACATTCCAGCCACTTCTGACCAACCTGCTCTTTGGTAAAATCCAAAGAGGGGTCAGTCACTGCCTCTGCCATGCATCCTCATGCAGCCTCTTCCTGGCCATGGGTTCAGCCTTGGGTCTCACCAGGTATATGCTGAGAGGGTGGTTCTTACAGAGGACACCGTGCAGCACACACAAGGTCTTCTCCCACTCAGCAGTGCTGTGGGATGTCACAAAGGAGCAGAAGGTTGTCCAAAGAGTTTGTTCTTATGGAGTGCAGGCCAAAGTGGCCCAGAAAGTGCCAGACATCACTGAAGCTGGCACGTGAGTCATGTTCTGAAGCTCCAACTTGAAGATCTCCCAAGTGAACAAGTCCCTGATGTAGCTTTAGAGCCCAGGTAAGGTCCTCACTGCAGCCACACCAGTCTCCTCTTCCTCCTCTTTCCCCTCATGGGGGTGCTGGGACTGCCGAGATGCCCAGGGCACTACTTCTGTCCTGGCCACAGCCCTTCATTGTCCCCTGGCATTCATTGTCGAGCTTGTCATTCATTATCCAGTCAGTTGCCTGGATTGAGGGCCTCCACCACCTCACCCTGGGCCTGGTGCACCAGAGGTGTGCAGAGCATGGGTTTGGTGACCCAAGAGGTGGTGGTGTGTGGTTGTGGTGGGGAGACTTGAACCCTTCATGTTCAAGTCCAGGTTTTGGATATGGGGTGCACCACCTGCCAGCCAGGGGTCCGTGTCAGCCGTTAACCTCCCCACTGCTGTCCCCTCAGCTACTGCATGCAGACGAGGTGGCACCTGATTTAATATTTTTTATGAAGAGAATTTTTAATTTTCATATAGCCAAATGTACCTGTAATGGGGAATGAATACACTATATTTATATAAATCTATCCATATTAATCTTAGCAAGTATTAAGCCCAGCTCATTATTCTAGTTTTCCTCTCAAAACTAGAGCTTGGGTGTCCTAAGTTTCTTTTTTAAGTACACTTTGCAGTTCAGCAGTGACAGTTCATATGTGAACCTAAGGAGCAGCCTGACCTCAAGGTCCTGGCTCAGGAATTCAACTGACAAAAACCCAGATGGCCAACTCAGAGATGTTGACCATGAATTCACATGTCCACAGCTCCTTCCCTTACTCCAGCTTTCCTCTCTCACCAGCACTCACATGTCCTCACTCCCCTCGGGAAGTTTCCCCCTCCAAAATTCCCACCAGTTCCCATAGAATCACTGGCTTGACCAGAGATGGCAAGACAGGCTTTAGGATAAGAGTCCACCATCTTCCAGGTTGCTGGTATCTGATAAACTACTTTCCTTTCTCACCAGCACCTATCTCATGTGTTGGGCTTTCATTGCAGCAGGCAGCTGGTCCTTCATTCAGTTGCATGTCCATCTTTTCTTTTATGGTCAGTGATGTATTCTAAGAACTTTCTCTATACTGCAATCATGAAGATATTCTTATTGTCCTTAAAAACTTGTAAGGTTTTACGTTTTCCATAGAGATCTATAACCCAGCAGAAACTCAGCTTTGTATATGGTGTGACATAGGGATCAAATTTCATCTTTTCCCCCAGAGCCACCTATCTCAGCACCATTTAGTCAAATGATTATTCTTATCCCACTACTGTGCAGTGGCATGGTTTAATGTCTATTTCTTTTATTAAACTATAAATCCTACCAAACAGGACCATTTCATAGGATCACCTTTGTAGCCTGAGACCTGGTAATTCCCCGGCACATAACAGGAATACAATAAATATAAACCTTGCATGAAAGAGGCAAGATTCAAAACTAATATTGTACACTCTGGCAGTGATACTTTAGAGTAGTGCTTTTTAATTGAACTTTCTGTGAAAATGAATATGTTCTTTATCTGTGCTGCCACTAGCCACATGTGGTTATTGAGTACTTGAAATGTAGCTAGTGCAATAAAAAAAAATACTGAATTTTTAATTTAATTTAATTTTAATTAACAACTAGTCACATGTAGCTATTGACTACCATATTGGATGGTACAATTTGTACTTAGCATAGTAATTAAAGAGCAAGGACTCTAGAGCCAGCTCTTCCTGGGTTAGAAGCCAGACTGCCACTCATCTGGGCAAATTATTTAACCTCTATGCCATCTCTAAAGTAAGGATAACGTTGCCGTACCTTATAGAACTGTTGTAATAATTATCTGATAAGTTGATTGTTTTTATTGATTTTAGAGAGGGAGGAAGGGAGAGAGAGAGAAACATTGATTAGTTGTCTCCCGTACATGCCCCAACTGGGCATTGACCCTTCAACCTAGGTATGTGCCCTGACTGGGAATTAAACCTGCAGCCTGTTGGTGTATGGGACAATGCTCCAACAGTTTAACCACCCATTCTGGGCCAATAAGTTGATATTTTTAAAGCACTTAGAATAGAGCCTAGAATATAGTCAAGCTTTATGTAAAAGTTTGTTATATTTAAAATAATAATAGTTCAGTCTGAGAAATTTAGGCTCAAATTTACATACCTACAGATAAATACAACCTGGCATTTACAACATCCTAAACATTAACTATATGTTAAGCCTTCAGAGGCCAGTTTGTTTCAGTATTTTACAATACCTTCTGCAGTCCTGAAGGAAGGGATGTCACAGATAACCGTTTGGTGGTTCTCCTGGCCTGGAGAACTGTATTTCCTTGGGCTATCTCCTCTGTCTCTGCTTCTACATCAAGTTGTATAGTTGCTTAGAGGGAAGGAGGTGGGGGAAGAACTTGTAATGATCACAGTGATAAACATATTCTTCCTATTAGAAAGTATTCTGAAAATGACAGCATCTTATGCTGCCTCAGTAGTTTTTTCCTTAAGGTTAAAATTACACATGGATTTGCTTTTCTGTATCTTACACTTTCTCTTGCACACACTTGCCTTTTCTTGGGGTTGTGATCTCAGTGGTCACTTCCTGGTCTTAACAAGGTGGATAGGTGGTCACCTCTCTACCTTGCAGACTTCAGTTTGCCCTCTGTTGCTTTTCCGTTTAACTGTTGTGAAATAGGAAAAAGTAACCTCTAAAGTGTACGAAGAACCCTTGGATATTTGCTGAAGGTTGAAGCAGAGTTTAAATTTACCTGTCATCAATGTGGCTCAAGGCTCAGGCATTGGCATGACATCCTAACAGTTTTTCCCATAATCCAGGAGCCATGTGAACTCTTTAATATTTTTTATATCAACTCACTTCTTAATAAATGTATTTCTAAAGAAAAATTTAAAACGCTACCATAAATCAAAAACCAGTATCATAAATAAGCATTAAAATTAATATGGTAAAAACAAAAGCATCTTACTGGCTGCAGAAGTCACTCCACTTTTTACTTAAAATAGAGGAAAAGGCAAGAAATAAGACTTTTTTTCCTTGATATAGTTAAAGAGATTGATGGGGGCAGTGGGAAAATGTACTTGTAGTTTGCTCCATGTTTCAGCCATTTTCTGTGTGCAGCATCTAAAGATATGTTGTCCTGCTTGAGGTCTGTTGATAAGGACTCTCTGAGAGCCATGGCACCTAATCTTGGTGAATGGGGGCTCTACTCTCAAAGCAGGTGGTCAGAGCGGAGACTCTTCCCTCTCCCCCACTCACCACTGTCCAGCTCCTCTATGCCCACTGCCATGACCAGCCCATGCTAATGTCATCCCTTACCTGAATGAATGTAAGAATCTGTCTATTGCTCTCCCTGCATTTGCTCCTGCCCTCCTCCAATCCAGTCTCCTCTCTGCAGACTGAACTATCTTTTAAAGACACAAATCAGATTATATAAGTCCCCATCTTGCAAGTATTTAATCATTTCTTATCATCCTTAGGGCATATAAAAAAATTATTAACTGGGCTTAAAATACCCTTGTCCCCTCCAATCCTGGCTGGATTACTTTCATTTCTTAATTATGTCTGGTGCTCTCTTAATATAGGGACTAAACATGCTCTCCCTCTCCCTGGGACACGGTCCTCCTTATTCTTTCCTAATTTGACTGAAGGTATCCTTCGGATCTCCACTGAGTTGTCCCTTCCTTGAGAAGACCTTTCTAGAGCCTCCTCCCCTAGAGCAGCATGCATGACATGTTTTCACAGCACCCTGAGTTCTCCTTGGCATCAAATGTAACTGTGCATATCATGTTAGAATGTCCCTCTGTGCTATAACTCCATGGAGGCAGGAACCATGTCTGTTCTATCTTCTCTTTTCCCCCAGTGTGGCTGACATGTAATATGTATTTAGCAAATACTTGTTGAAAACTGTTGTGAGGGTCATCAGGGAAGATCAATGGTGTTTGGGCCATAGCTGAGACAGGACTGTAATACTTGAGCTGCAGCCTGAAGGACAAGCAGATTTTCTGGAGAAATTTTAATGTAGAGGTTTGTTACTCCGACTGAAACAAAAATAAGCCAATGCACACAAATGAGGAAAAGGAATAGGGTCTTCTGTTTCCTGCCAGACTCTCCAACTCCTGCTCCATCAATATAGAAACATGTCCTTTATGTTACTTTCAACAAATAAATAGGTCACTCCATACCAGGTAATTGCTAGATGCTTGGATGCTTGGACAGTAATTGTCCTGTCAAGCAAACTCTTCTGGAAAAAGCAATCAGCGAAATTGAAGCCATCAGTTTTTCATTTATTTTTTTTCTGGAAAAAGTACCCACCAGTTTTTCAGCCTTATCACTGTGTGAAATGTGAAATTAGGTGTGGCATCCCTGCAAATACAGAAGAGCTGTATATGTTCCTTGATGCTGTGCTGTGAAGGATATTAAAAAGCTACAGAGGCTCTTCAGGGCAGTGAAGATATTGTATATGAAGCTGTAATGATGGATACATGACACAACATGATGAATTTTTCAAACCCATAGAACTGTGCAGGGCATAGACTGAACCCGATGAGCTTTTCAAACCCATAGAACTGTGCAGGGCATAGACTAAACCCAAATGTAAACCATGGACTTTTGTTAATGATAATAATGGATCGATATTGGCTCATTAATTGTGAGGGTGGAGTGAGGAGAGGAACTATATGGGAACTAACTGTATTTTCTGCTCAATTTTTCCAGTAAATCTAACAACTGCTCTAAAAATAAGATCTATTAATTTTTAAAAGCTACAGAAAAGAATGCAAATATTAGTAGTATTGTTAGTTATCACTCATAGGACCCCCTAAAATAGCAGTATTACCATGCAAAAAAGACAATGTTTTTCTTCAGATATCGATTCTTCCATAAAGTACATAGGAAGTAGATACAGTAGAATAAAATGTCCTTTATGACTTACCAATCATAAATTTTATTCATAGAATTTTCACCATACTGCTTACTGTTGGAATTAATCATCCCACTTTAGTTGGATTCCCTAATATATGTGTACGTATATGTGCATACACATGTACATATGTCTATGTATGCATTTATCTCTAAATAAAAGGAGCTTTAAACTGATTAAACCACTGATCAATTGGACTGGGAGGTACCTCAAAGGTAATCTAATTCAGAACTTTAAAAAATGTATGTACGTACAAGTTACCTGGGGATCTTTCTAAAATGCAGATGTTGACTTGGTAGACCTGGGTGGTGCCTGGGAGCCTGCATTTCAGACAAGCTCCCAGGTGATGCCCTACATTGGGTAGCAAGAAAATCCATCCTAATTTCATTGCTCTTAACGGCCTCAACCCTTAACCATATCTTGCCTGTGATTACCATTCTGTGACAGCTTTCTCATTCTTGGTGTGGTGAATAACCTTGGTGATGGAAGCTCCTTGACAACTCTAGGAAGAAGGCTCTGCATGGTACCCTCTCCACTGACACTTGTGGGCTTGCATCTGTACTTGTATGATAACATCCTGCTGACAAAAGTCTTCACTTTCTTGATCAAATTTTTTTTCTGACTTTGCTGGCTTTCATGAAATTCCATGTCGCTACTACTAGATGATTCCTCTTTGGTGACCAATACATTTTGTTTTACTAAGTTGGTAGACACAGCTCTGTGACATCTAAACAAAATAAAAATAATTTGTATTAAGAAAATTGAAACATTAAAAACAAATGTTTGAAAGCATTAAAATGCAAGCAGCAAATGTGAACAAGTTATATACTCCTGAGAATCAAGTCACAGAAAACACCAAAGCAACTACTTGGTCTCTTGTCACCAAACTGTAGTAAGTGCATTCTGGCCACTATCTGATTTAATTCTCATAGCAGGCAGGTTATATTATTATCTTAACTTTAATAATGAATAAACTGAGACAGAGAGAGCTAAAATTAACTGACCAAGCACAAATGCAGATTTAAATCCTTGTTTGTGACTGTTAGAATATATTACCTCATACTGACAAATCGGCAATCTTATATCAATGATGGTTTGAGATAGAATCACCAAATCCAGCAAAAACTAAGGCTGCAGTAGTGAGAAATGAAAGACTCTGGTAGGGAAGTCAGTAAAGAATATAGTCTCCCAGTTCCCATAAATGCTGCATTTATAGAGAAAATTCATTTAGAATAATTCTAAACACATAGTTCCAAAATTCTAAACAATCATATACCATCTTCATCATTTGGGCATATTTTAGAAATAAAAATAGATAAAATTTCTCAAAAGTTTTCTAAGTACTAAGCACTCTGCTTTTTTAAACGTGTATTACATAATTTAACCCTCATATGGTCACCTACCTTTTACAAATGAGGACATTAAAACTTAGAAAGATTAAATAACTCATTCCCAGACAATCTGATCCCAAGATTTGTATTGTTATCCTCTGTGCTAGAGTGAATATCACCCATTCCATGAGACCAGGAATTACCTAATATTTTTCCTCAGCTAACATTTTTTTTGTTAGCCTCATTCAAAGCAATAATATACATAAAATCCCAGGGACTTTAAAAAATTAAAGTTTTCATTTTAATTGTAGCTTCACATATAGTTGTAAGAAACAATATGTTAAGTTCTTCATATATAAGGTTGGTGCAAAAATAATGTCTGATTTCAAGGTCTATTTTAAAAATGAAAAAGCCCATGATTATGAAAATATTTTTTCATTAATATAACCTTCTTTGCTTTCTAGAACTTCATTCCATCTGTCAAGTAGCTTACAAATGCCACATTTGTAAAATTCTTTAGGTTTTGAAGCAAAATATGAACCCAACTCATTTTCAACCTCTTCTCTTGATGTCTACCTAAGACCATCAAAATGGTTCTGTAGTCCTTGAAACAAGTGATAATCAGAAGTAGCAAGGTCAGGAATATTTCCCAACCAAGCACTTTCAAGAAATTTTTGGTGAGTCAAGCTGTGTGAGGATGAACATTATTGTGATGGAAGATGACACCCTTTCTGTTGACTAAGGTTCAAAGCTGCTTTCAAACAATGAAGTTGTTCACAGTAAAGATTAGCAGTAATTGTTTGATTGTTGTCTAACACTTCGTAATGGAAAATTCCTTCCATATCCCACCATACACTCAACCTGATCTTCTTTGGATGAAGTCCTCCTCTTGGTTGTTGAACTCTTCTTCCTCCTCAACTGAGCCACGATCAGTGGCATTTAACATTATGATAAAGGATCCACTTCTCAGCCCCTGTAACAAGCCTACCTAAAAATGGTACCTGAAGTTGTCATGAGAGCAATGATTCACAACAAGCAACACGCTGTTGCAGATTCTCTGGAGATAGTTCATGTGGGACCCATTTTCCAACTACCAAAACATTTCCGATCCTTTTCAGTTGGTGTAGCACGGTTGTATGGGCTACATTAAATTGTTCTGAAAGTTTCCTAGAGGTAATGATGGGTTTTTCTGTGACGACAGCTTCCAACACTTTGGAATCAAGCTGTTTTTTGTTTTTTTGTTTTTTTTTGATGACTCTCCTTTGGCTCATTTTTCAAACTTGAAACCCCACTTCGGAAATGGGAAAACCACCTCCTGCAACTTCTTTCAGTCACTGCATCATCTACATAAGCGCTCTGAATAGACTTTGCTGCTGTACTTGCATTGGCACCTTTATGAAACTCATAGAGTAAAACATTTCTAATGTGGTCTTTAGATGGGACAAACATGGGTGCGAATATTGTGAACAATTATGAACAATACTTCGATAATCTGAAAAAAATAAGGTAAAAATTACTCATTGTGACATAAAAACTTATAAGAAGAGGCACAGATTTAATAAATACTATCAAAAACTTGCTTTTTAAAAAGTCGGACATTACTTTTGCACCAGCGCTAATTGCAATAGTCAAGTGCTGGAAATAGCCTAAGCATCCATCAGTAGATAAGTAGATCAAAAAACGCTGGTACATTTACACAATGTAATACTATGCAGCAGAAAGAAAGAAGGAACTTCTACTTTTTGCGACAGCTTGGATGGAACTGGAGATCAAACCCTTGTCTGAGGTATGATTGGCAAATATATTTTCCTATAAGGTCGGTTCCCTTTTCATTTTGATGATGGTTTAGCCATGCAGAAGCTTTTTAACTTGATGTTGTTCCATTTATTTTTTCCTTTATTTCCCTTGCCTTAGGAGATATATTAACAACAATATTGCTGTGTGGGATATCTGAAATTTTACTGCCTATGTTTTCCTCTAGGACTTTTATGGTGTCACGATTTTATTTATGTCTTTCATCCATTTTTGAGTTTATTATGGTGAATGATGTAAGTCGGTGGTCTAGTTTCATTTTTTTTGCATGTAACAGTCCAGTTCCCCCAACACCATTTATTGAAGAGGCTATCCTTACTCCACTGTATGTTCATGCCACGTTTGTCAAATATTAATTGGCCATAAAGACTTGGGTTTTTTTCTGGGCTCTCTATTCTGTTCCATTGATCTATGCGTCTGTTCTTATGCCAATACCAGACTGTTTTGATTACGGTGGCCCTGTAGTATAGTTTGATATCGGGTATTGTGATCCCTCCTACTTTGTTCTTCTTTCTCAATATTGCTGAGGCTATTTAGTGTCATTTTCGGTTCTATATAAATTTTTGAAGTATTTGTTCTAGATCTGTGAAATATACTGTTGGTATTTCAATAGGAATTGCATTGAATCTATAGATTGTTCAACAATAGGAAGACAAAGAACCCAATTTAAAAAATGGGCCAAAGGACCTTAGATATATTTCTCCAAGGAGGATATACAGATGAACCATAGACATATGGAAAGATGCTCAACATGATCAGCTATCAGAGATGAAAATTAAAACCATAATGAGATAGCACCTCACATCTGTCAGAAAGGCCATCATAAACAAATCAATAAACAACAAGTGCTGGTGATGATGCGGAGAACAGGGAACCTTAGTGCACTGTTGGTGGGAATGCAGACTGGTGTGGCCACTGTGGAAAGCAGTATGGACATTCCTCAAAAAAAACTAAAACTGGAACTATCTTTTGAGTCAGCAATTCCACTGCTGGGAATATACCCTAAGAATCCTGTATCACCAATTCAAAAGAACCTATGCACCTCTATGTTCATAGCAGCACTATTTGCAATAGCCAAGTGCTGGAAACAGTTTAAGTGTCCATCAGTAGATAAGTGGATCAAAAAACGCTGGTACATTTGCACAATGGAATACTATGCAGCAGAAAGAAAGAAGGAACTTCTACCTTTTTGTGACAGCATGGATGGAACTGGAGAATAATAGGCTAAGCGAAATAAGCCAGTTGATGAAAGACAAATACCATATGATCTCACCTATAAGAGGAATCAAATGAACAAAATAAATTAATGAACAAAATAGAACCACAGGCATGAAAAAAATGGAACAGACAACAGCCAGAGGGGAGGGGGATAATGGTGGAAAGAAGGGAAAAGAACTAGACAAAGAACATGTATAAATGAACCACGGACACAGAAAACAATGTGGGGATTGTCTGTGGGAGTGGAGGATGGGATGAGTGGAGGAGGGCATAGGGGGAGAAATTGGGACAACTGTAATATAATAACAATAAAAAAGATTTAAAAAAAGAAGTAATATGTTAAGCCTATTTTTTTAAAGAAATTCTTTGTGAACCCTTTACCCATTTTTCCCCTTGGTAACCTCTTGCAAAATTATAACACATTATAATGGCCAAGATATTGAGATTGATACTATGAAGAAACAGATCATGTTTATTACAACCAGAATCCTTTGTGTGTTATTGCCACACCCATTTCCCAATCACCTCACATTTTCTTTAACCCATGGAAACCACTAAGCTTTCCTTCATGTATATAATTTATATCTTTTAGAGAATGTTATATAAATGGAATCATACAGTACATAGCCTTTTGGGATTTACATTTTTCACTCAGAATATTTCTCTGGAGATTTATATACATTGGTGAATGTCAATAATTTGTTCCTTTTTATTGCTGAGTAACACTCCATGATGTGGATGTATCACACTTTGTCTAACCATTCACTCATTGGAAGACATTTGTGTCGTGCTCCATTCAGGGCTATTATAAATAAAGCTGCTATAAACATTTGTGTATAGGTTTTTGTGTGAACATAAATCTTCATTTCTTTGGGTGAAATCACAGGTTTTTATTATGTTACATGTATAATACATGTAATTATATATCTAATGTGGATGTAAATAAATTCATAACCATGAAAACTGTTCTTTATATACTACCTAAAATATCTCATGTACCACCAGCAGCACATGCTCCAGGAAAACACTGTTCAAAATTCTCTGTCATTGTACATGGGAAGTATGTCATTAAGAGCCCAGGTGCTAGTGTTAAGTGACCTTAGTTCAACTCAGCAAAACACTTCCAAGTTGTGTGATCTTGGGCACCTCTAAACAGTCTCTGAATCTAGAATGTATGTCCCACTCCCATAACCCCCACCCCCATTCCTAATCTGTTTATAACATTTAACAAAAGTGATTTTTCTTCAGGACCTAGGAATGGAATTGCTGCTGTTTCTGTTATGCAAAGGATACTACCTTTCTTAAGTTTTTCAATTTCTTGGTTAGTAGTGAATTTATTCATTTGTAGTGCTTCAATTCCTATTTCTTCATAATAGTAAAAATCTCTCCAAATTTTATTTTGTTCATGAAAATTTAAAAGTGTAGTCTTCAATGCTTCTGGCCTCATGAAAACACTTCATTTTCAAATGTAATGCTTGAAAAGAGATGCTACATTTTCTAATATCACAGTAAATACTGTTTAATGCAAAATACAAAGAGCCTCACGCAATGGGAAAGCAAGCAAGACCCTATTTCCTACCTTTCCATCCCCTTCTTTTTGAATGAGCCGTTTTTCCTTCTGGGTTGCTCCCCAACTCTTCAGTCCTGGCCAACTCTTCGGTACTGGCTAACTCTTCCATAACCAAACTTAAAGGGCTCTTGCTGATGGAGGTGAGGGCTATCCATTGCTGTCAATGACACCTGTAGTAGTTGTTTGGGATTTCTTCAATTCTTGAGCTCACAAACTTTGAAACAAAATTATCCAGTGACTGAGGCAATTTTAACCTCTGAGCTGTTTGGCATAAAATATGTAGGAGATTTTTGAAATTTATTTTTATTCCCTTCCAGGTGTTATAGACATCATTTGTGGAACTGGCCTTGCTTGCCACTTCGCAGAGGTTCCAATGATGCACTTAGCAGAGCAGTGGGAAATTCCTTTTCACTTTGTGGAATATGAATAATAGCTTCCTGGGAAAGGAAAATGCAGAAAAGCTGACCTGACTATTTAACCACCACCATTTGGATTGTTAATAAAATAATAACACAAAAATTGATTATCATTTTCAGCTGTGTATGCCGAATTTCAAAGAGGAAAGAACCTATAGCAATACCAATGATACCAGTTTTTGTTAGGTCTCTCAACTAGAGCTGAAGATATTTTGTCCCAGCGACATACACGAAAAGACCAATAGTTATCTGGTCTTCTCAAACTACACCCCAAGGACTACTTTATTATACCTTAGAATTTGGCAGTGGTCTCTCAAAGCACATGGCTGAAAAAAGTTAAGCACCTGGTCTACCCCGCCCTTCCAACTAGCAAATTCTGGCTGGATTGAAACTTCCAACCACAAGGTGGCAGCAGACACTAGGATTTATTCTCATCACTGTCACGGGCGCTTCAGTTTTTCACTCCGAAGTAGGGTAACTGGATGCGAAGAAGAAAAAACCTAGAAAATTGTTGGGAGATACAAAAATTATTCTGCTTTCTGTATTTGTACTCATCATGAATCTGGAGCATGCTTCTCAAACTTTCATGTGCACACGAATTACATGGGGTCTTATTAAAGTGTAGATTTCAATGCAGTAGATACAGGGTGGAATCCAATAATTTGCTCATCTAACAAGCTCCCAGGTGCTGCTGATGATGCTGACCCACATGCTACACTTTGAGTAGCAAGCAAGGGCCTTGTATGTTTTAGTACTAGGGGAAGGAACTTAAAAGTGCTCAGGAATGAAATACATAACATTGAGGAGTAAAGGAAGTGGGTTTGGGAGTTATACCTGGGGTTCTTGTTCCAGCTCAGTTGTGTGGCCTTTATCAATTCACTTAACATATCTGCTTGTTTTCTCATCTGTAAAGTAGGGATACTAACAGTGCCCATGAGAGACTGCATGCAGATGATCCTTTGAGAAGCATTGAAATACAGCACACCTGATGTGCTTTAGCCATGTTCTACTTGGTCAGTTTTGCCTCATTTATTGGAAACCCCAGAGCACAATAAATAACAGGTGCATGAATGAATAAATGAATGAATGAGCCTTTCCTTTAATGACAGCCCAATTATTTTCACTCAATTATTGTAATAGTTTTCTTAATTCTGAATGAGGTTAATTCTGTAGTAGAAAAGGAGAGCTGATTTTTATTTGTGCATGTGTATGTTTGCACATGTCTATGAGTGTGCAAGTGTGTGTGTGTGTGTGTGTGTGTGTGAAAGAGGCTGAAACATTTGCTTCTTTGGCCTTTGTGATAAGATGCAAGGATTATTCAAGGAGTCCCAAAGCAGATGATGGGATTTGCAAGAGTGGAACATGGGAGAAGACAGAGAGGAGAGCTAGGATATCAATGGACACTAATTTCAGCCAAATCTGTTTTTAAGCTTTAGCTCTGCCCCTTACAAGGTTTGGGGCCTTGAGCAGGTGAAAAAACTTCTCTGGACCTCCATTTTCTTCTCTGTGAAATAGGAATAGTAAATGCCACCTTCTAGGGGTGTTTTATTCATTGTTACCCAGCAACTATTTGAATGCCTAGAGGATGCTGGTGCTACTCTCGATACCTAGGAAACTACAGTGAACAACACACAGTATCACTGAACTAATATAACTAAATACGCTGTAGGAGAGGCTGAAGTAGTTCTGCCTGATAAGTCATTGGGCCTGAGAGCTGGACCAGGAGAAAGAATCAGTCGTGTGAAAATCTTTCTGTCCCAGGAAGATGAGTTAGCAGCTACCAAAGCCCCAAGGTGAAAGGAGCCTGTTGCCTTAGAGAGTATAAGGCCATCAAGTAATCAAACTAGGGTTTAGCTGCCTGCTGCTATGAAAGCCAGTACTCAAGAGGCAGGTGCTGATGTAAAAGAAAGTAGTTTTTTTGCAGATGCTGATCATGTCTCAAAGCCCATCTTCACCTCTCATTGGTTTTTATAAGAAGGGAGAGGGGAACAGAACAAAGAGATCAAGGAAGGTGGTTGCAAAGTTCTCTATGTGGGTATAAGCACAGCCCATTTCAATAAGGCAAGTGGTGGTCCATTGTGCGTCTTCCTGGCTCCATGGTTGAAGGTCAGCAAATCTCCTGGAACTGGAATGCCTGATGATCAGAGCCTGTATCTTTCGAAGTTAGTTCCTAGGATTCTTATATGAACATGCTGTTTATCTACAAACTCACATATTAGAATCAGCCTTACAGAAACAATGTCAAAAGAATGTCGGGGTAGGTTACAATTTCTCACTGTTACCCTGCAGGCAGGGTAGCTGCAGCAAGAAGCCAATGCAAGTGATGAACTGGAGAGATAGGGAAGAGCAGCTGAATCCTATAGAACAAATGAAAGATCTTGGTCTTGATCTTGTGCAGTGCAGAGTTATTAAGGGTATTTAAAAATTATTTAAAAAATCTTAACTGAGATGAAATATACTTAATTTTAATTTACCATCTTAACCGTTTTTAAATGTACTGCTCAGTGTCATTAATTATTTACATTGTTGTGCCACCATCACCACCATTCATCTGAACTTCTTTCATGTTGCAAAACTGAAACTCTGTACCCACTGAACTAACATGCTATTCTCCACCTGCCTGGCTCCAACCCCCGCCTCGAAACCACCATCCTGCCTTTCTGTCTCAATGAATTTGATAGGGGTCTTTATGGAGCCAGTCAATACATATTTGTTCTATGCAATGGAGATTCAACCCTGAAGAATACAATTAGAATCCCTGCCCAGGAATTCCATTCTAGTGGAGGCGACAGACAGCAAACATGTTAACAAGTGGACAAAGCATTTTAGGCACTGATTTTTAAAAAATGCTGTGAGAAAACTAGAAAAACATGGTAGAAAGCAAGTGAAAGTGGGTGCTTCTGCCAAAGTGATCGAGAATGATTTCTTGGCCCTGGCTGAGTAGCTCAGTTGGTTAGAGCATTGAATCAATATGCCAAGGTTGTGGATTCGATTCCCAGTCAGGGCACATACAAAAATGAACTAATGAATGCATTAATAAATGGAGCAACAAACTGATGTTTTCTCTCTCTCTTTCTCTCCCTCCCTCTCTCTCCCCCAAAAGTCAATAAATAAAAATATTTTTTAAAAGGAATGATCTCTTTAAAGAGCTCATATTTGAAGTGAGACATTCATGTTGAAAAGGAGACAAATGATGGTAAGATCCAGTAGAAGTATTTCAAAGATGAAAAACTATCAGAGCAAAGGGTCTGAGGTGGGTGGGAACTGGGCCATGTGGAGACCAATGTAGTGGAAACATAGGTGACAAGGGAAGATAACATTATGCTTGTGTTTTATTCTGTTTTAATTTTATTTTTATCTTTACCTGAGGACATGTTTGTTGATTTTTTAGAGAAAGCAGAAGGGAGGGAGAGAGAGAGAAGGAGAATCACTTATGTGAAAAAGAAACATCGATTAGTAGCTTCTTGTATGCACCCCGACCAGAGACTGAACCTGAAACCCAGGTGTGTGCCCCAATAGGGGATCAAACTGGCAACCTTTCACTTTGTGGGATGATGCCCAACCGACTGAGCTACACCAGCCATGGTGGTGTGCTTGTGTTTTAAAAAGCCTGATGTTTGCAGCTTGGAAAATGCATTAGAGAGAAAAAGTATAGTTGTTGAAATGTCATTGGGTAGGCAATTGGCCCACACTAGAAATGATGGTGGTTAGGAGTAGAATGAGATAGAAGTGTAAGGATTCAGGAGATACTTAGGAGGTACAATACTGAAATGAACTGGGTACGAGGGAGGTAAGTAGAGAGAGGGAGATTCTCGACTGGAAGGTTGTTTCAGTCTTTCAAGGTGAGGTTGTAGTGGTTTAACTAAGTAGTGGGTAATGGAGCTAGTGAGAAGGGCACCTATTCAAGAGTCTCCTGTAAGTACCCTTTTCTTTCCAGCCCTCCTTAGTGGGATATGTCTTAGAGTCATACACATAGGATCATTCCCTGGACAGTTGTAAAGGTCCCTTTGAAAAGCCAAAAAAGCCAGAGCAGGGCAAAATCTGGTCAGAACACAATTTCCCTTTGCTCTTAACATTATCCTCCTATTGAACACATCTGAGATTGCATAAACCTATTTCAGTAACCATAACAACTGTTGACTCCTATTGAGATAGCAATTGATTAAAATCTCTAAGTCCGAGATTGCAAACATGAATGTCTGCAGGAGTCAGGCAGGTAAATGTGAGAAGCTGTGGGGTGTAGCAAGAAGGGGTGGGAATGGTGGTAAACTGCAGGGTGCTGGACCAATCAAATCTTATTGAACTTTAAATTTTTAAGAAGCTTTGTGCATTTAAAAATGTGGCCTGCAGGTCATATTTGGCCTGTGAATCACCAATTTACAGCCCCCAGAGATCTTTTTATATACACTACATTGAGCTAGCCAGGTCTTTCCCGTCAGTAGTCCTAAAGCTGATTTTCCCTAAGTTTTATCTTGTGTATTAACTTGCATTCTATTGGCTTTTGACCAGTTGTTAAATAGTTTTTGCATCTTATCTCTTCCTGATTGCATATTAATCTCACCTAGCAATTAGTAAGCCCTCTGTAAACTGGGTAAGCAGAGATTCTGGGTCTTATCTCTATCTGATTGCATGTTAATCTCACCTAGCAACTTGTAAGCCCTCTGTAAACTGGGTAAGCAGAGATTCTGGGTCTTATTCCATGTCCGGGAGAGATAAAGACATAAAACAGGGTGGTACAATATACTTTAGTGACCTGGAATTATTTTAAAACAACATCCTTTTAAAAATGAATGAGTCTGGTGAGCCAACCATTTCCTGAAGGGTCCCCATAAATTCTTGTCACCCCAAAGTTACCAGGATTTAGGAGGCCTTTGCTTGTAGAAGAATATGAATTGGGGAATCCCCCTCTCCCCCTTGTTCAAGAAAGTCTCTTTACTGAAGCTTTTGTCCTCTTGAGAGAAGAAGGTGTCACTTTACAGATCACTTAGCAAGACCTGTGTCACCAGGAAGTGTGTACACAGCACCTAGAGACAGAATGTTTTTCTGGAGAAGACTCCTGACTGAGAGGGTGCCATTCCCTGGAAATCAGCGAAGGCAAGGGCTGGAGCGAGTGTTTCTGTAGAAGCAAGAGGCTTTCCAGTACATAATGCCTTTTTTACGTTTGATTTTTATGTTGGTTGCTGCCCCAGGTTGGTATCTTTAACTCTAGATTCCTAACATGTATCTCTGAAATAGTCATTTGGTTTGCTTTTACTTTCTTTAGTAACTTCTGGGTGTTGGTCCTGGAAGTTGTCAAGGGTGCAGGGCTGTGCCACACTGGAAAATGCACATTTCAATCAAAACGTCCTCTCAGATATGTTTGATGTGCGTAGACGTGCAAGTTCTTTGGAGAGTACTCTGTCAATATGTACTAGGTCTCAGAGCCAGCATTCCACTTCTGGGAACTAATTTCATGGAAATACATAATGATAGGATATATGTAGGCTTGTCTGTAATAACAAAAACAAGAGGCAACCTACATGTATATCAACACAGGATTAAATAAATGGTTCTACAGACATACTACGGACATTGGAGCCATTAAAAGAAGAAATCAGATCTGTGTGTTCAGATGTGCAGATAAAAAGGTAGTCCATGGTGTACTGTGGAATAGAGATAGGATGCTCTAAAACTCTTAAAAATCCAGCTATATTCACATGCTCACAGGCATAGAAAGTTCTGGAAGAATATATATAAGATATTTAGCAGCGTAACTTTTGGAGATTGGGAGTGTGATGGTAGTAGAACAGTAAAATTTTTTGCTTTATATATTTTATATGTTTGATTTTTAAAAATGGGTATGTATTACATTAAACTAAAAAAAAATCAAGCCCTAAGATTAAAAAATTAATTACCAAATTTTAGAATGCATAACATCAAGATGTTAAAGCAATTTTTTTTCTTAATGTTGCATGGTTTGATTTCATAAAATCACTCAATTGATGAATTTTGACATTTGCTTTAGGACCAGTCACATCTAGAACTGGATAAAAGCCAAACTGTCATTATTGTCAACAAAAAGTCATCTTAATATGGTTAATATGTTTAATATTCCAAGAATAAATGATGGGTATACGAAAACTGAAAGAACTCTCTAATTTCCAAACTCTTCCTTAGACATGATTAGATTTGATATTCCAATAAAAATAAATGATAAGATTTGCAAAAACATGACCAAACTTCCATACCTGTGCCGACCAGTATGGTAACCACCGTTCAACTATGATTATTCACCACTTGAATGTGGCCAGTGTGACTTGAGATGTCGTCGTCGTCGGCAGCCGTCCGTCTCGAGAGACGATGGTGTAGCTTCTTAAGAGTCTATCTGCACCGCCAAGAATGGCTGTGCAGTCCGACTCGGGAGTGACACGGTATCTGTCTCCTCCCGTGTTGAATCGACATCTTGCGATGTCGCTGGAGTGTCCTCTCCAGTGAAGCTGAAGCTACAGAGCCTGGGCAGGGTGATATGGAGGGTCTGCTGTTGCCCATGCAGCAGACCCCCCCTCTCTTCGCAGCTGAAGGGTCCAAGGGAAAGACGGAGTCAATACAGCTTGGCTTCAGGTGCGCCGCAGGAGTTGCCAGTGTTGACTACAACGTCAAACCGCCTTAGGGACTCCGGCTCCGGATTTTCTGTCGGGGTTTACTCCCTTAGCCTTTCCCCTGAAGAGGTATGCCGCAAGGCAGCGGAGGTTTTTTGGAGTCAGAGTTTTCCTTCTCTGATGTGCCCTGACTGGAAGATCGAACCAGCGACACTTAGCTCGCAGGCCGACGCTCAATCCACTGAACTTGATATGAACTTGAGATGTAAGTATAAAACATATAATAGATTTTGAAGATTTCAAATAAATAAAACAATGTAAACTATCTTAACATAAACTTCTTATTAAAAATGTTGATTATGTGCTGGAGTAATATTTTGAATGTATTGGTTAAATAAAATGTAATATTAAAATTAATTTTACTTAAAAAAACTTTTAATGTGGTTACTAGAAAATTTTAACTTACATATTGGACAGGGCTACTCTATAGTTCTGATAGTCTTTAAACAGAATTTTTCTTCAGATATGGGATATTCTTAATGAATATACTGCTCCAGTTTTGTATATTCAATTGTCTCTTTGAAATTGAAATAACAGGTGAATTGATTACATAAACTCAGTGGATGGGATATTTAGTAAAGTAAGGATATAATGAAACCTCAGAAAGATTTTTATTTTAATTTAATTTGTTCTATTTTTATTTTTCTTTTCTTTTCTTTTTTTCCTTTTATTTTTTGGTTTTTCAATTACAGTTGTCCCATTTTTCCCCCATTGCTCCCCCCCCACCCAACCCACCCTTTCTCCCTCAATCATATCCCTCCCCGTTGTCCATGTCCATAAGTCATTTATACACATTCCTTGACTAGACCCTTCCCTTACTTATCCCCCTTCTCTCCCTTCCCCCACCCCCTATTGACTACTATTCTACTCTTTGTCCTATTTAGTTCGTTTGTTTGTGTTGTTCTTTAGTTTCCTGTATTAGGTGATATCATATGGTATATTGCTTTCTTTGCCTGGCTTATTTCACTAAGCATAATTCTCTCTAGTTTCATCCATGTTGTCGCAAATGGCAGGAGTTCCTTCTTTCTTTCTGCTACATAGTATTCCATTGTGTAAATGTACCACAGTTTTTTGATCCACTCATCTACAGATGGGCACTTAGGCTGTTTCCAGTACTTAGCTATTGTAAACAGAGCTGCTATGAACATAGGGGTGCATAAGTTTTTTTGAATTAGGGTTTTAGGATTTGGGGGGTATAATCCTAGCAGTGGAATTGCTGGTTCAAAAGGCAGTTCCATTTTTTGTTTTTTTGAGGTAATTCCATGCTGTTTTCCATAGTGGCTGCACTAGTCTGCATTCCCACCAACAGTGCAGTAGGATTCCCGTTTCTCCACATCCTTGCCAGCATTTGCTGTTTGTTGATTTGTTGATGATGGCCATTCTGACAGGTGTAAAGTGGTATCTCATTGTGGTTTTTATTTGCATCTCTCTGATGGCCAATGATGTTGAGCATTTTTTCATGTGTCTATGGACCTTCTGTATGTCCTCTTCAGAGAAGTGTTTGTTCAGGTCCTTTGTCCATTTTTTTAATTGGGTTGTTTGTTTTCTTGATGTTGAGGCATATAAGCTCTTTATATATTTTGGAGATCAGTCCCCTGTCTGTGATATCATTGGCAAATATGTTTTCCCATATGGTTGGTTTCCTTTTCATCTTGCTGATGTTTTCTTTTGCTGAGCAGAAACTCTTTAGTTTGATGTAGTCCTGTTTGTTTATTTTTTCCTTTATTTCTCTTGCTTTAAGAGATGTATTTGTGAAGATATTGTTACATGGGATATCTGAAATTTTCCTGCCTATGTTTTCCTCTAGGACTTTTATGGTATCACGGCTTACATTTAAGTCTTTGATCCATCTTGAGTTTATTCTTGTGTGTGATGTAAGTTGGTGGTCTAGTTTCATTTTTTTACACGTCCCTGTCCAGTTCTCCCAGCACCATTTGTTAAAGAGGCTCTTCTCACTCCATTTTATGTTCCTTCCTCCTTTATCAAATATTAGTTGACCATAGAGGCCTGGGTTTATTTTGCTTTTTCTATGAGTGAATATTTTTATCTTAAACCTGAGATCACAAACCAGAGACTCTCAATGCATTTGGTATACCAGATGTTTTGAATAATACACTATTTCACCAAAATATCTTAATTTTAGGACCCTTACAAGAAATAAGAAGATCTGGCAACTTAAACCACATTCCCATGTGGACAAGTAGTTGCTGCCCTCCTTAGGTAGACACCAGTTTTTGGTTTTAGCAGTCTCCACTATACCTGATGTCCTATATACAATTGGACATTGTTTTACTATCTCTATTAAAGAAGTGCAACAAGTTTTCTTCAAATCTCCTTTTTGTGGGGGTACAAAGGTGTAACCTTTCAATCTCCATTAGTCTATGAACCTACTGTCATTTCAATCCTTTTTATTTTGATTTATTGATTTAGTTGCAGAAAGTAGAGAGTTTATTATTGAATTAATTTGACAGGAAATGAATAATAAAATGTCAACTTTACCTATTTAAATAACAGTTCTGTGGATGGGTTGGTATGCTCTGAAAATTATTGTTCTCTTTTCTAGAGATTATTATATGTTCAAGTATTGAGTTGATTTTCAGAATATATTCTTTTTAGTGGAATACTACCAAATTTTTCAACATATAAAAATAAATGGAAGAAAATCTAAAATAAATTTATTCTTTAATGCAATGGCAATGAGGTATCATCAAATGCAAAAGTCACTTTTGACATGGATCAACCTATAGAACTGAACAGAACATTTGAACCAGTGAAATGTCACACAGTTGCAACTTTTTAAATGCATATAGAGTCACAAATTAATAAGGTCTTGAGGAATAGGCCAATAGTATGTAATTGATCTACTTCAGTTAGCAAAACAGAATAATTTTATTCCATTATTTATTCACCTATTCATTCAACAAGTATTCATTAAGTGCCTAATCTGGCTAGACACTGATTATTCTTGGTCCTGGGGACAGAGCAGAGACCTAACAATGAGAGTCCTCAGTTTTGTGAAGCTTGTATTCAAGGTGGGAGGAAGGAGGCAGAAAATAAACATATAATATAAGTAAACAAAATAATATAAATAAATGAAATAATAAAAATAAACAATATATGGTATTTTATAATTTTTAACTGCAGGAGTGGGAGATGTGTTATTTTATGTAAGGGTGGCCTGGGAAGACCTCTCTGATGCAGAGACATTATATCAGAGTCCTAAGGGAAGTGCGTGAATGAAAAATCCAGGGAGATGGATTTTGGACAGGGAGAATAATAAGGGCAAAAGCCCTAGGGCAAGACCTTGATATGTTTAAGGAACAGAAAAGTATGTGTGGCTGGAGCAGAGGAAGTGAGGCCAAGAGTGTAGAATTTGAGGCCAGATAAATAAAGGGGGGATTTTTCTGTCACATTCTGGAAACCAGCATATGAACCTGGGTTTCACCTTATGAGATGAAAAGCTACCAAAGCATTTTGAGAGCAAGAGTGAGGTTACTTGATTTCACTTTTAGCACATTGTGGGTAGCTCAATCATATAAAAGATGCATATTTATATTTTCTTATATTATCTAAATAAGCCCTGATTTAGTTTTCATTTGCTGCTGTAACAAATTACCACAAACTTGGTGGTGACTTAAGTCAACATAAATTTATGAACATCAGTTCTGCAGTTAGAAGTCTGACATGAGCTAAAATCAAAGTACTGGCATATCTGCATTTTATTCTGGAGTCTCTAGGGATATGCCCACTACCTTTTCTTTTCCAGCATCTAGAGGTCATCCACAGTCCTGGGTGAGTCTCACCCTTCCTCCATGTTAAAAGCCAGAAAATTTGCTTCTTTCTGATCATTATTCACATCTCTTCTGACTCTCTTCTTCTGCCTTCCTCTTCCACATTTAAGGATCCCTGTGATTATGTTGGGTTCATCCACATAATTCAGGGTATCTCCCCATCTCAAGATCATCATTTGCAGGGTCCCTTTGCCATGTAATGTAACATACTCAGAACTTCTGGGAACTGGGAAGTAGGCATCTCTGGGTTGGAGCTATTATTTTATCACAACATCTAAGCATCATACCTTGCTAAATAACCACAACCATCCACCCCACCATACACATGTAACCCTAAAAGAATGCAAGTTTCAGCTGTGGAGAAAAAATCCTGAATAAGACTTTGAAATGCTATTCCAGAGGGAAATCAATGAGTGGAAATGAAAATTTTCCATTTACAAACTTCAGGGTTCAGAAATTTTCAGATGATTTCCTAAACAGAAAGGATGTATTATGACCTTAAGTACATGTTTAGAAGCAGAAGAGAATTTGATGATTCAAAAAAGAGGGCGATGAAAATATAACTGAAGAGAAGCTTGTGATCATTTTTAGAAACAGGTTCATGAAATAACTCAGAGTCAAGGAAGTTCTTTGGATGAAGGAAAAGATAAAAAGAAAAAAGAAATAAGCATTAATTTTCTAGCACTTCAGTGCTAGAGGGCATCATCAGGCAAAAAGATATAGGTTTCAGCAGAAGGAAATTGGGCCTGCGTGCCCTGAAATGGTAAGAGCTGAGGGAGGTGGGGGGAGCACTGACAGTGTCTGCTTCATTTCTCCACCTGGGTACATCACGCCTCCTGTTAGGCTGGGATTGTCTGGGGTGGGAGAGATGAAGCAAGAATGAGGCCCTACTCATCATTGTATAAGACTATATATGTGTATGTGTATATATACATATATATATGTATGATACACGTGTGTATATATGTATATATATGTATTATACATGTGTATATGTGTATGTGTGTGTATGTATTTTCTTACTGGGAATAGCTATTGCAATATTATTTGTGTTTTATTATACATTGAAAAACTAAATCATCATATTACAATACCAGGCTTACCTTAGCACTCAATAATTGCTTGACTAACTAAATTGGAACTGAGTTTCCATTTGAGAATGGAGAAGCCACAGGATCTGAATTCAGGGCACTGTCTTAATCTTTGCTTTTTCCAAAGAAGCTTTGATATTCTAGACTTGGTCATCTTATCTAAAATCTCCACTGCAAAGTCCATCTAAAATTCAAGGGCAGTAGAGAACAAATAAAAGAGAGGAAAAGAAGGCAAGATAGAAGAACAGAGTCAAAGTAGGCCAGCCCAGTAGGGCATATAATGACTTTTGTCTCTGAAGGCATTGTGATTTTGAGCCTTCATGACACTGCAGGGTTAGACAGAAGTTGTATGGGGTAATGTCATTTAGGGAACTATTTTCAGCCACTACTAAAAATTATAATAAATTGATGTATAAAGAAATCCTATGTTCCCCATGACAGTGAATGGCAAATCTTTATTAAAATAATGAGCAATAATCTAAATTGCTTATATCTTAAATACATTGACCTACTCCCTAACCTAGTCCAGCCAAAGAAATTTCTTATCAAGCAGCAGTTGACTTCTAGCTTAAGAGAAGATGATTTGCTTGTGCAAGTGGTAGTGTGGCCAGTAAGATGAAGAACTAGGATCTAAGTCAGAGTCTGATTGATTCTGAAGTCCATTACCAATGTGGTCTCCTTCCTCCTGGAACAATTGCTAACAATTTGGTAAGGGTCTTCTCAAATTTAGAAGTTCTGAAGGCTTTTGCTTTCCCCAATTTTTATGCCAAAGAACTTCCCTCTGAATCATGAACTCATTCATCTCTATCATTTAAGGATATGCAATTTGGATCCAGCAAGTTTGGGGTTCAAATTCTGGCTCTATCATTTATTAGCTGTGAAATATAAGGCCATTTGGGCCTTTCTATACCTTAGTTCTCTTATGTGCAACATTGAAGTAATAATAATAGTACCCCTCATCCCAGAACTATTGTGAGGATTTAATAAAAAGGGTTTGTGTGAGAGTGTCCTATAAATGATCATTAATATTGTTTACTTTTCATTCAACAGATATATGTTAGGTGCTCTTATTTAGTGTTCACAATAAATACATTTCTTGGAGTTAGAGTTTGTGATTCCCTGAGGAGTCATACACATGAAAGGCAATTACATAATATAAGGTCAAATGTTATAATGGAGACATGGAAACATTGCCAGTGAGTACCTAATCCAACCTAAGCAGCAGGGCAGGGCAAGCTTTCTGAAAGAAGTGGCATCTAAGAGGTAACTGAATGATGTATAGAGTTTTGGGTTGCAAAAAAGTGTTTTAATAACAATCTATATAACGGTCCAGAGTTGGACTAGAGAAATGGAAAGAAGGTAAGGAATAGAGCTTGTGAAGAGGAAAGGACAGAGAGATGAGGCCAGAGAAGTGGGTAGGGAGCAGACCCAGCAGGACCAGAGATCTTTCCACACTTCAGCGTTAACCTGAGAGCTACTCAATTTGATGCTCATTACTCTGAAGGTCACTGCAATAGTCTTTGTTTTATTATGCATTGCAAAAAACGGTTATATCAGATCATCTTAGTTTGGATTCTCCTGGAAGTAGAACCTAAGAGAAGGGTTCAAGTATAAGTAATAAATTTGAGAGGTGATATCAGGAAACACCAGCACAGGGATAAGAAAGTGAGACGATGAGTGGAAGGCAGCCAGTGGTGGGTGTGTTATCACACATGTGAGCACTGGGGGTAACTGAGCTCAGTCCCACTGGGACCTCAGAGATCCAATGCAGACACACATCTTGAGCCCCTGAATTACCCATACTGAAGGGTGGGTGAGGAGGTCAGGGTCTCTAACTACCAGGTCCCTATGGGTCATTAGCTGAGGGCCACTTCCAGGGACATGAATTCTCTGGCACTCACTCAGGCAGAGTTGTACATGTCCTCAGGAAGTAGCCTTCTTCACACAGAGATAAGTATGCACTAAGTGGGTTGGATCACTGAGCACTGGATACACATTTCTAAACAAGTTTGAAAAAAGGGAGAGAGAGAAAGACCAACCCCACCCAGAAACAGTTCTTTACGGTCTCTTATATTCCTGGACATCTTGTGACTCTGGTCACTGGCTGCCTGTGTTCTGGACTATCTCTTCAAGGATGTTTAAATAAGGATAGAGAGAGTGCCTCTCTCTGTGAAAGAGTGCTTTGTTTATCATGTTCTAAAATAAATTTCTTTTCTCCTTGGCAAGGATCAGGCAGGTGTATGGTTCATTTAAAGAGATTTGGACACAGAGGCAAACACACAGACTTCTGGCCAAGATGGAGGCCTAGGCTGCCACTCTTCATCTCCCTCCACAACTAAGAAAGAATACAACTACCGCAAAACCAGAAATAACCAGAAGTTCCAAAAAATAAAGCTACATGAAGTCCAATGTATGAAGTTATAAAAAAGTGGTGCTCATTAGGACGGGTAGGAGGGGCGAAGCCAGGGTGAAGAGGTCAAGCGTGCTGGCAGTAGCAGCAGCAAAAGCAGTGGGAAGGCAGAAAGCACAGACACCTGTATTTAAGGGGAGGCAAGAAGCACCTGGGGAGCACCCCCAGCTGCAGACCAGACCCTTCAGCTTGCGATTTCAACACTGGGGAATGCAGATCCCTATTACCTTGGACTGTGAGGCCCAGAGGGGGTAGGGATGGAGGAGGAGGCTCCCAGTCTCTCAGCAGAGAGTGAACAGCAGGAATCCATCTTGGACCCCCACCCCCAAACAAAACACCACAGCGTGGTGAGAAGGGTCGCCTGGTTGTGACCAGTGCACGGGACTCTGCCCCCTATAGTGTAGGAGGTGTGACAGCCTCATTCAGGAAGCAAAGATAAACACAAAACTGTCAGGATGGCACAGATTATGATAGAGATCCCAGTGATGCAGCTGACCAGACAGCAAATTTCTAATCTAATGGATCAGCAGATAGGAAATCTTTCTGAGACAGAGTTCAGAGCTTTGGTTATAAAAATGTTTGCAGACCTAACAGCAGATCTTAAACAAGACGGGGAAGGAATGAAGGCTACTCCTGTTGAAATGAACAAAAACACATGCAAAACTCATGGTGAGGGAAAGAAACCCAGGGATCAAATCAACAAATAAGAACATAGGGAAGGAACAAACAGTCAACCAGTGCAGAAAGAGGAAACAAAAAGTGAGGAAAATGAGGAGAGGCTCAGAAACCTATGGGACAGCTATAAGTGGGCCAACATTTGAATCATAGGGTTGCCAGAAGGTGAAGAAGAAGAACTAGAAATTGAAAAATTATGTGAAAAAATAATGAAGCAGGACTTTCCTAACTTGGGGAAGGAAATAGACTTACAGGTCCAGGAAGCACAGAGAGTTCCAAAATAACTGGACCCAGGGAGAACCACACCAAGATACATTATAATCAAAATGTCAAAAATTAAGGATAAGGAGGGAATCTTAAAAACAGCAAGAGAGAAGAAGAGAATTATGTACAAAGGGATCCCAATAAAACTATCAACTGATTTCTCAAAAGAAACTCTGTAGGCAAGAAGGGACTGGCAAATAATATTCAAAGTAATGAAAAGCAAAAACCTACAACCATGATTACTCTATCCAGTGAAGCTGTCATTCAGAATAGAAGGGCAGAGAAAGTGCTTCCAGGACAAAGTAAAACTGAAGGAGTTCATCAGATCCAAACCACTGTTATATGAAATGTTAAAGGGACTCCGTCTTTCCCTTGGATCCTTCAGCTGCGTAGAGAGGGGGGGTCTGCTGCATGGGCAACAGCAGACCCTCCATATCACCCTGCCCAGGCTCTGTAGCTTCAGCTTCACTGGAGAGGACACTCCAGCGTCATCGCAAGATGTCGATTCAACACGGGAGGAGACAGATACCGTGTCACTCCCGAGTCGGACTGCACAGCCATTCTCGGCGGTGCAGATAGACTCTTAAGAAGCTACACCATCGTCTCTCGAGACGGACGGCTGCCGACGAAAGGGACTCATTTAGGAGAAAAAGGATCAAAACTATGAACATTAAAATAAAAACTGTATCACAACCACCAACAACAGAAGCTAGGGAACTGAAACAAAGGCAAACTAAGTAGGCAACAAGAGTGGGAAAAGAATTATAGGTATGGGGAACATTTTGGGGGGAGGTCAGTGGGGAGGGGGACGAGAGAAAGGGAGTGAGATGGTACAGGAATTAAGAAGCATAGTAGGAGGGAGTGAAGTAGATAGTAACATGTTGAGAAGAACTATGTGCACAACCAATGGGCATGGACTAGGGGGGGGTGGGGACAACTTGAGAGAGGGAGGTCACTGGGTGGAGGGGAACAAAGGGAAAAGAAATTGGGACAACTGTAACAGCATAATCAATAAAACATTAAAAAAAAAGATTTGGGTTCTCTAAGCTCAGGGTTTCTCAAATATGATGCAAGCCCAGTGCACACATGTATCTACAAGGTCTGCTTTATGTTGAGGAGCAAGGGGAACCTATGTGAATATAAAGCTCATGCTGCTTGTCGTAACCAGAGTAATGATGTCCCAACTCTGTAATAGTCAGCTCAGGCTGCCATAACCAAGTACCATTGACTGGGTGGCTTAAACCACAGACATTGATTTTCTCCCAGTTCTGGAGGCTGCAACTCTGAGAACAGGGTGTCAGTGTGGTCAGGTTCTGGTGCAGGCTCTCTTTCTAGCCTTCTCCCTATGTTTTTACATGGCAGAGAATGAAAAAAGTTGGGAGCAAGAGGTCTGCCTCTTTTTTGGGGTGGCAGGATTCTGTGTAATTTTATTTATTTATTTTCTAAACTAAAAAGAAATATAAATGTTAATAGAAGTCATATGTCAAGTATAAAGGAGAGATTTGCCTCTTCTTATAAGGCCACAGTCTTTTCAGTTATGGGTCCCACCGCTATAACTTCATTTAATGTTAATTATCTCCTAAAGATCCTATCTCCAGATACAGTCACATTAGAGATTAGAGTTTCAACATATAAATTTGGGGGGAACACAATTCAGCCCATAGCATTCTGCCCAAATTCAAGGACCCTGGTTCAAATGTTAATCTCATTCAGAATCATGCTCACAGGCACATCCATCATAACGTTTGGCCAAATGTCTGGGCACCTTGAGGTCCAGTTAGATTGACACATAAAATTAACCCTCATAGTCTCTGACCAGGAGTCCATGTGTAATCTGACAGACCAACTTGTTTGCAGGAAATTAGGGTAAATTCTCAAATCCTTCACAGTTCTTAATGATCCTACTAAGCCGCATCAGCTGATTTTACAACTTTAAATAAAAAAAAGAACTGTAAGTATTTATTGTGCTTTTCCTTTGTAGTTTTTAAATGTTAAAGAGGTTGGGAAATATTACAAAAACCCTTATAAAAAGTAATATTTTGTGTTTCCTCTTCTAAGATGTTTTAGCATTTCCAAAGTTTGCCATTGAAAATGCCAGCCCTCTTCTGGAGAATGTTTCTGATCATACACGGGTAGCCATAATCATGGTGTCTGTCCCACCTCCCACTTCTCTGATTGAAGATCCTGTTATCATTAATGCCAACCCTGTAGTCCATCCGTTTGTGCTGTTTTGTCGATCCACACATCAGTGGGAAGTAAGTATCTAAGCAAATAGTACAATCACTTGGTACCACAAGGATTCTAAAGTAAAACAATCCTTGCCCTTCTTACATTCTGCATATTATTTAAAACCCATTCATTTAGACGCATTATTGCTAGACCCTCTAAAAATTCTTTTTAAAAAAAAATATATTTTCTACTGTTAGCTTTTTATCATTATTATTTTTTAGATTGTATTTAGTTATTTTCAGAGTGAGGGGAAGGGAGGGAGAAAGAGAGGGAAACATCAATGTGTGGTTGCCTCTCACATGCCCCCAATTGGGGTCCTGGCATGCAACCCAGGCATGTGCTCTGACGGGGAATTGAACCAGCAACAATTGATTTGCAGGCTGACGCTCAATCTACTGAGCCACAGCAGCCAGGGCTAAACATTCTTTAGGATATCAAGAGGCATTTGCTTTATAGAGATCCACTGAGGACCTCCTCAGACACAAGGCAAGGCACTGGGGCTCTCACGGTGGAACATGGTCCTTACTCTCCTGGTGTATACTAGTTTATAGAGATCTATTAATCAAGTGAATACTCACACAAGTATAAAAGTGTAAGTGTAATAAGAGCTATGAAAGATGGCCCACATGTCTGTGAACACACCTAAAGGGGACATTGGACTTATTAGGCTTTCCCAAGGAAGAGCTACATACAAAGCAACCTTCAGAATGAGTAGGAACTAAGTAGATGATGAGAGAGAGAAGAGAACTCCAGGTAGAGCATGTACAAAGGCCCTGTGGCAAGTAGGAGTATAGTGAGGAAATGGGACCAAGAGGAGGCCAAAGTGGCAAGAGCTGATGGGAAAGTGTAGTGAGAGATTAAACTGGAAAGGAGGCAGAGCCTGGAGGGCTTGTGAGCCATGTTATAAATGATCTTTTAATATATTTTATGATTATGCTATTACAGTTGTTCCAATTCCCCCCCCCCTTTGCTCACCTCTGCCCTGTATTCCCATTCCCTCCAGCAATCCATGGGTCATGCATATAACTGTTCTTAGGCTACTCCATTCCCTATACTGTTCTTAACATCCCTCTGTTTTGTACCTACCAATTTGTTCCTAATCCCTGCACCTTTTCCCCCATTCTCCCCCTTCCCACTCCCAACTGATAACCCTCCAAATGATCTCCATATCTCTGAATCTGTTCCTGTTCTGCTTATTTGTTTAGTTTGTTTTTTAGATTCACTTGTTGATAGTTGTGCATTTGTTGCCATTTTAAAATTCATAGTTTTGATCTTGTTTTTCTTATATAGTTCCCTTTAACATTTCATATAATAATGGCTTGATGATAATGAACTCTTTAGTTTTACTTTGGAAAGCACTTTATTTGCCTTCCAATTCTAAATGATAGCTTTGCTGGATATAGTAACCTAGGCTCTAGGTCCTTGCTTTTCATCACTCTGAATTCTTTTTGCCAGTCCCTTCTAGTTTGCAGTTTCTTTTGAGAAATCAGCTGACAGTGTTATGGGACCTCCTTTGTAGGTAACTCTCTGCTTTTCTCTTGCTGCTTTTAAGATTCTCTCTTTATCTTTAACCCTTGGCATTTTGATTATGATGTGTCTTGATGTGGTCCCCTTTGGGTTCATCTTGTTTGGGACTCTGTGTTTCCCAGACTTGGATGTCTATTTCCTTCACCAAATTAGGGAAGTTTTTTTCATTAGCTTTTCAACTGAGTTTTCAATTTTTTGCTCTTCCTCTTCTCCTTCTGGCACCCCTGTGATTAGGATGTTAGCACATTTAAAGTTGTCCAAGAGGTTCCTTATTATAGTCTTGTTTTTTTGAATTCTTTTTTCTTCTTGCTGTTCTGATTGAATGTTTTTTTTCTTCCTTGCGTTCCAAATTGTTGGCTCGATTCTCAGGTTTATCCCCTCCCCTATTGATTCCCTGTAGATTTTTTTTTTAATTTCATTTAATGTAACCTTCACTTCTGCCTGGGTCTTTTTTATTTTGTTGCCATACTCAAGAGTTCTTTGAGTATCCTGGTCACCATTGTTTTGAACTCTGCATCTGATATGTTGCTTATCTCCATTTCACTTAATTGTTTTTCTGGGGGTTTGTTCTGTTCTTTCATTTGGGCCATATTTCTCTGTCTCCTCAATTTGGCAACCTCCCTGTGTTTGTTTCTATGTATTAGGTAGGGCTACTTTGTCTCCCTGTCTTAGTAGCATGGCTTATTGTAGAAAAAGCACCTATAAGTTGTGTGGGGCAGAACCTTAGGTAGTTGCCAGGGTGGAGCAACCCATTTCACCACTTTGTGGCTTTGTGTGGGGGAGGGCTCAGAGAGAGGACAATGCCACTACCTAGCCTTTAGATATTGCCTGAGAGGAAGCTGTCTCCCTGGCACTGGCTTCCTTACCAGTCACTCCACTTTTTTCCCTTCTCCTCATATGCTACTTGTGCCTTTCCAGCTCTTTCCCTGGTGCTGAATCCCAGAGGGGCTGGGTCTGCATGAGTTCTAAGTCCACTGCAGGCCCTTTAAGAGAAGTCTTTTGATAATCCCATGGTTTCTTCTGCCACCTCAACTGCCACTGATTTTTACAGACAGAAGTTATGGGGGACTTATCTTCCTGGTGCTGGAACTCTAGGCTGGGTTGTCTGGCCTGTGGCTGGAGTCACTTGATTCTGAGGTATCCGTCCTGATTTTTATCTACCACCCATGAATGTAGGACCACCCGTTCTGCCACCTCTCTGTGCCTCTCCATGCCTTTCCATGCCTTCGTGTCTCTGCCCCTCCTACCCATCTGGATGAATGTAGTTTCTTTAAACCCTTGGTTGTTGGACTTCCATACAGCTCAACTTTCTGGTTAATCTGGATGAAATTTGTTTTGTAGTCTAGTTGTAATTTTTACTGTGGTTGTTCATGGAAGCAGTGTGTTCACCTGTACCTCCATCTTGGCTGCACCATGTTTGGAAGTTTTGTTTATCATGGAGTATAATAAAGCTAATTTCTTCCTCTGGGGTAAAGTTCAGGCAGGCTTACTGCTCATTTTGGAAGAGTTTAGTTTCCTAAGCTCAGGGTTGCTCAAATGCGATGCAAGCTGACAGTGTGCACACCATTCACGTAGGCCCCTCTGCATGCTACCACGGCACCTGAGAGTGAGGTGAGCCATATGAAGATGAAGCTCATGCTGCTTGCTGTACAATGAATAATAAAGTTCTTAAGAGCAATGTGTGGTTTACAGCAAAGGGTCTTAAGTAGGGGGATCTGAATTGGCTCCTAGTTTTAAGAGATTCTGAAACTGGTAGGGTGGACAGATACCTAAGTGACCAATTGTGGTGTATCTTGAGAGGCAGTATGAATAAGTGATTTAGAATCAGGGCCCCTGGAGCCAAACTGCCTATCTTCAGATCCTGGTTTTTATTTATTGCTTTGAGCAAATGACTTAGCCTATCTCTCTGGTCACATGTCCATGTCATGGGGTGGAGATATACATACTAGTTTTATTGGGGTGGGACTGTTAAGTCATATGGCAAAGGACATGATTATAGTGAAAGCTAAAGTATTGGGGACATTCAATTTATTACCCACATCTAAAAAACCATTGGGGAGTTTTATGGAAAAAAAATGTTTTGCTTACATTTTATGGGTATCACTTTAGCTGCTGTGATGAGCACAAACTTCAGAGAAGCAAACCATGTCTGTTAGGAGGTTACTGAATATCCTTGCCAAGCCTTGGTATTGTCAGATTTTAAATTTGCTTCCAACTTCAGTGAGGTGCAAAATGCCATTCATGCAATTATTAGTTAGATTTTAAAAATAACTTTAAACAGCAAAATGGCAGCAAACATTGTTCAACAGTTAAGCTTATTGATTTTTTTTTTTTTTTTTTTTAGTTTAGCTTTCTTTGTGTGTGTGTGTATGTGAGGTAGCTATTCTAAGCACAGGTTTGGGGGTCTGGCAAACCTAGGATTAAACCACAGCTCCTCCAACTAGCAGCAATGTGACCTTGGGTAAGTTACTTGACTTTTCTGTTTTTTGGTTTTCTTTTATATACAAAGAGATTAATAATAATAATACCTCACTCAGCGCTTAGTAAGAAGATCCTATGAGATAATGTATGCAAAGTGCCATCTTAGTGCTTGGTCCATCATAAGGAATTAACACACAGTGGTGGTTACTATAATAAATATGTTTATACTTCAATATTCAGCACCATTGTAGTCAAACTACAAATAATAAAAACGATAAGAAAGATAGTCACATTTTATTAACTGTATCATAGACCAGCTCTAAATAGCTTTAGAAACAGTTCAATTATGAGTTCCTCTCATGGAAATAAATCTGCAGATAAAGACAGAACTAAATGAGTTGATCTGTCTCTACCACATTCCAGTACAAAAGGGCATACACTCCTATCTGAGGTTTAGCATATTATTATCCTTTATTGAACTTCCTTCCTGCAGGACACAGGCTTATTCGGTTTGTAAGACTGAGCTTAGGTAGGGTGACAGGGTAGGCAGTCAAAAAAATTGCCAAAACCAAACTCATCTCCTGGAGAAACAATAGTAGAGCTTGAAAGGAACTGATTATACAGATAAATAAAAAAATTCATGGATATGAGTCAAGGTGTGCTCTGGTTACATAATCTTCAATTACTACCTGTCATTGAGCAACATACATGGCTTGCTCTAGCAGGACAGAAAAAGGAATTCAAGTTACCCTTTGTGTGTAAACTTTTCCTGGATGGGGGTAATCAACCAGAGGGCCACTTCAACCACCTTCCTGTCTTCTTCCATTGCCACGTGTAAGGAATAAGCATTTGTGCTTTTAAAAATTCAGTAAGTATTTGTTGAGAAGCCCAATATTGTATAAAGTGCTAGGGAGCAATAAGGACACAATGCTGCCCCCACAGGGCTCCCAGGGCAGAGGGAACCAGAGCAGCAGCGTCAGCCTGAGCCTGGGGTTATACTTTCTGGGTAATAAAGTCCTTGAGAGCAGAATGTGCTTAATGATAGTCCCATATATCATCAGAAGCATCAGGGTGTGATGAAAAGAAAAAAAATTTAGTCAGGAAGACCTGCCTTTAAATCTCAGCTCTGTCACTTACTAACTGTACTCAGGCTTCTAGCTTCTTAGCCTCAGTTTCCTCATTGCCCGTATGAGGATAAAAGCATTTGCTCTATGAAAAAAAGTGATAAGGCATCCATTCTGTGTAAAGCATTCAGTAGAGGAGAGCTGTTAAACATGAATGTATTACTGACTTCTCATGACATTGGGAGGATAACATTTAGGTGTTACTGCCGGTCATAGTGCTGTTCAGTGCAAGGGTCAGGTCTAGGTCTTCCTCTTTCTGCAGCATCACTTTCCTAGCTGTATTATATAATCTATGCTTCAGTTGCCTTATCTGTGAAATGGTGGTAATAATAGTATCTTCCTCACAGGTTTTTTTTTTTTTTTCCATGTTTCAATGAAGTAAAGAACCGAGAGCAATACCTGGCTCCCTTTTCATTCATGTTTAGGTACCAGGCAGTTTAGGTTTGATTAAAAGCATGAGCTTGAAGTCAGATGGAGTCAGAGCCATTGCACTTCTCTATGAAAACTTGGCCAAACTGCTTAACCTCTTTAGACTCAATTTCTGCATCTGTAAAATACATCCAATAATAGTACCCATTTTCAGTAAAAAAAAAAAAAAGATAGAATGACCTGTTTTATAAGTGCTTAGGATAATCCCCAATAAATTAGAGATGGGAGAGGGACTCAATTAACTCTGTTATTAGGAAGAATAACATGGAAAGGTGGGAAGAGTGAAAGTGAGATAACACATGAGAATTCTGTTCATGAGGTTTTCAATAAATCAGGTCACTTTGCTTCCACATTTTAAATACAAGGTTTTTATCTCTTTTTTAAAAAATGCTGATTCTATTGGGATTATAGGTCTGAAATATTTTGTCTACACTCTTATTAAGCCAATCATTCACTTTGTTATCCTGCAATTTTTAAAAATATTTAGTTATTTACCACTGGAGTACCCAAGTTGGACTTTGAGACAGTGACTGTCTACTCCCTGATAGTCTATGCCAAAGACAACCACGGGGCAGCAGCATCACAGACCATTTTAATCCAGATTGCAGATGTGAATGAGCCACCTACTTTCACTGGAATTCTTGCTCAGAGAGACCAAGGTACATAGCTCCTCTCTTGGTGGAAGAGGGTACAGTGGATATATATATATGTGAATTCTGTGTCCTGTCCTATGTGTTCTCATGGTGTTATGACTATATGAGTAATAAGGAGAATAATGATAAAGGTCTGCCACTTATTGGGCACTAACTATGTAGCAGGCACTATCCTAAGAGCATCCTATGGATTAATTTATGAAATGTTCATAGCACTGGAGGTGGGCACTATTCATATTTGTATTGTGTAAGTAATTTGTCAGACTTAGAAAGGTGAACTAACTTGCTTAGTATTAAAACACTCATTTTTCTGCTTAATGATTATGTACTAAAGTTTTTCTTTTATTTGTGTGATTATTTAATTAACAGTATGTCTATGTCATTAAGTTAAAAGCTTTGTGAGGGGAGGGATCATGTCCTTTTTGCACACTTGCTCTCTCTCTCTTTGATTTTCACCTCATATGAATATTACTCTCACTCTTATCTCTGTTTTCTTCATCTCTGCCTCTTTCTATGCAGTCAAATATTTAATACCAGCATGTGGATAATTCATGTTTTCTATTGAAAACAAACAATATTGTTACTATTTACATGTATAAATCTCTTTGCTCTCTACCTGACACATGAGAGATACTTGACAAATGGTGTCTATTACTATTATTATTGCTATAATTATTATGATTAATGGGAATCACCCTATAAAATCATCTGTACTGAGCAATCACAATGCCTTAAAGTTTTATCTAAAATCTAGGAGTGGTTAAGAAGTTTTGGGGCTTATAATATCTATTATATATTTTCTGGCAGTTACTGAGATTTATATCCTAGAAGACACTGCCCCGGGCACAGTCATTTACAGAGCAGTGGCCAAGGATCCAGAGGATGCTGTTTTGGAGGTAATTTATGTTTTTGGGCAGAGAATATCAGTGCCTGATGGTTGTATGTATGACTGCATTCACATATAAAGCCACAGGGATAATCAATTCAGGTTCTAAGCATACCTTTCATCTCAAACATCAAGACATTTCAGGTGAAGATGATTGAGGGCTGGACTGTCAGGGTAATTGCTTCCTTCTAGTGCATTCCACCTATGCAGGCAGGCCCAGTGAATCTTTAGGTGTTGACAAAAGATGCCAAGCCATTTTGTCTTGTTCATGGGGATCTTGGCTACACACACACTGTTGAGAAAAAATATAGCTTTCTGGTAGAATTAATTTGTATTTCAAAATGCTGGGTCTCATTCTCAGGCTTTATGGGCTTTATTATGCCCCAAGAATGCACTTATTTTCAGGATAGTTATCTTCCTGTTACAGATACCACAGGAGAGGGAGGAAACTATGGACGCTGTGCCAAGAGGCTTGGATTTAAATCCTAACTTTATTGCTGCAAGCCATTTAACATTTCTGCCTTTCTGTTTCAACTGTAAAATTGGGGAAAGGATATCTTCTTTGTCTCCTTTCCTATTGTTTTTTCTTATATTATAATGAACTTTTTAAACTATAAAATATCTTACAAGTGATAAAATTTATATTACTGTCTTAATTTTTAATGCTGTATGGAATGGTTATGGCATTATTAGCTGTAACAGTTTTAGCTGATGAACTGGTAAGAATATCATGTTTTTATTTTTTAATGTATCACTTTCTGAAATTGGCTAAAAATTAGAGAATTGTACATGTTGATACTATACTGTCAGCATTTACAATTTACTGGTAATGCTACTGGGTCATTCATTGCTCAAGGCAACTTGACTTCTACAAAATTTTTGTTAAACAAATAGATGGCCACTAATATTTGAGGCATTGTCCACATGATTTTTAAAAGCATTGAATACACTCAAGTAATTACACACACAAAAACACTGCTGTTGTCAAGACTACCCCCGCTCCCCTGCCATTTGTCTCATCCTCCTCTCAGTAGAACAATACCACATCCAGAATGAGACTGAAAAGGTCACAGCTTCCTTTACAATATGCAATTAAGCCACCTAATCATGCATATTGCCCCACATCAACATGTTCAAGATTATAGTACTAAATCTAGCACAGAGCAATTCCAGTCTTAAGAGAATCAGATATTATATTACAATTGCTTCCTTGGTGTTCTCTATGGCAGGTCATCTACCATGTTGACATTTTAGAGTGGAAAGCACATCACGATCCAGCAGGATTTAGCTATGCCTCTAACATGCAATTACAATGATGTACTAGCCAACTAATGCAAGTAATTTATTTCTAATGAAGGATTATCAAATGCTTATTCATATAGGTTAAATGCTTCTGGCCCAGGCTCTATACTTTTCTGAGAAGAGAACTTGTTCCTGGGCCATATTTGGAAGGCTACTGCAGTGTTTTTGTGAATTTCACCAAACATGGAATGACATTTCATTGTTGACATAGGCTGTGGAAACTTAAATTTAGGCACACTCCTATACACATTCTTCTGATATCGTATTTCAGACCAGATGTGTTGTTCAAACACTCATGACTGGGCAACAATTTTCATTTGTTTGAGTCTTCATATTAATTCATAGAAAAACTGGTTCTAATCTGGGGAAGAGCTCAGCAATGTTTTGGAGCCTGATGTATGATGATAATAATGGAATTAATAACTGTTTATCATAGGTGGGCACATATTTATATAACTCGTCTCCATTTAATTCCTGAAGTAGATGAGATTCTCTACTCTGATATTAGTAAATGAATCAATACGCTAGTATTATGCCTTTAATTTATAGATGAGAAACATTTAGTTTAACAGAGATCAAGTAATTTGTCTAAAGAGTAAGTACAGTTGTGATTCAAACCCATGTCCATTTTACCCAATAGCCTGTATGTTACCTATCATATCAAAAATTCCCAAATTGCTTCCACAAATGCTCCATGAAAAAAATAAAAGATCCTATGCTCAAATGATTTTGGGAAATAATGTCTCCATATCTCTGCTAAATATAAAATACACAGAATGTTAAACACCCTGAAAAGTTCTCCAATAGAGAGATGTATATTTAATCATATTTTTCCTAATTATTTTCCCATAGGACTTTGTTTAAAATTTTTCATTGTATTTTTCCTTTACCATTTAATCCCCCTTTACTCCTCTTGCTCCTGCAATCACTATACTGTTGTCCAATTCCATGAACCCCTTTTCCTTTTTGCTTAACCCCTCCACCCCCTAACCCAATAGCTGTCATTCTGCTTTCTGTCTGAGTCTGTTGCTATTTTGATTGTTAGTTCAGTTTGTTAGTTAGATTCTACATATAAATGAAATCATATGGTATTTTTCTTTCTCTGACTAGCTTATTTCACTTAGCATAATGTTCTCCAGGTCCATCCACACTGTTGAAAGGGTAACATTTTTTCTTTTTTATGGCTGAGTAGTATTCAATTATGTAAATGTCCCAGAGTTGTTTTATTCATTCACTACTGATGGACATTTGGTTTGCTTCCATATCTTGGTGATTGTAAATAATGCTGTAATGAACATAGGGGTGCTTATGTTTTTTCCAATTAGTGTTTTGGGTTCCTTTGGATATAGTTCCAGAAGTGGGATCACTGGATCAAAAAGCAGATCTATTTTTAATTTTTGAGGTATCTCCATGCTGCTTTCTACAATGGCTGCACCAATCTACATTCCCAATAAGAGTGTAAAAGAGATCCCCTTCTCCACATCCTCACCAGCACTTGTTTGTTCATTTATTGATGATAGCCATTCTGACAGGTGTGAGTGATATCTCATTGTGGTTTTAATTTGCATTTCTCTGATGATTAGTGATGTTGAACATCTTTTCATATGTCTATTGGCCATCTGTCCCTTTACTAATTTTTAAAAATTGGATTTTTTTTTATTTTTGGTGTTGAGTTTTGTAAATTCTTTATAAATTTTGGATATTAACCCCTTATCAAATGTATCGGTGAATATGTTCTCCCATTCTGTGGGTTGTCTTTTTATTTTGTTGATGTTTTCCTTTGCTGTGCAAAAACTTTTTAGTTTGATGTAATCCCATTTGTTTATTTTTTCTTTTGTTTCCTTTGCCTTGGGAGATACAACTGATAAAATATTGCTATGAGCTTTCTCTGGGATTTTGCTGCTTATGTTTTCTTCTAGGATTTTTATGGTTTCAGGTCTAACATTTACTTCTTTGACCACTTTTGAATTTATCTCATGTGTGGCCATGAAGTTGCTGCTGAGAGTCATGAAAAAGGAGCGGAGCAGAGATTCATCTTACTCAACATGTATTCTGTCTTTTTCTTTCTTAATGGTGAAATAAACATATACCCTAAAAGTTATCTTTAAAATAGTATGTTACACCTTATTGTATCTATTAAAACAGTTAATTAGGACCCCGTGAAAATAAGCCCAGGCTTTGAGACCAAGCAGCATGAGGAGACAGTGGAGAGGGATGAGAGTGAGGATAAGATTAGGAAGAATAAGATTGGGATGGAAGCAGCATGCTTTCATGAAACAAAGTTTAATATCTCCACTTCAAGGTAAACGATCTCATTCAAGGTATCCCAAAGTTAATGACAAATCTTAGCATATAGATTTTAGATATATTGTCATTTATTTAACAAATTTATATTTACTTTTGGGAACTTTATGAGGGGCTAAGGAAATAATCAGCTAAACTAGCATTCTAATAACTTGTTTGAAAAAACTTTAAATTCCAATAAAGAATAATTTATGAAAGTTTTATGGTAGCCATTGAAAAATAAAAAGGTACACCATTTTTCCTGACTGGAATGGCTCAGTGGGTTGAGCATTGTCTGGTTTGATTCCTGGTCAGCGCACATGCCTGGGTTGTGGGTCACCTCCCCATTTGGGGCATGCAAGAGGCAACTGATTGATATTTCTCTCCCTCTCCTTCTCCCTCCCTTTCCTCTTTCTAAAAATAAATAAATAAAATCTTTTAAAAAGATACACCATTTAATGACAAATAGAAACCTATTTCTACCCTGGCTGCTATGGCTCAGTGGATTGAATGCTGGCCTGTGAACTGAGAAGTCGCTCGTTCGATTCCCAGGTTGTGGGTCAGGTTCGTTTCCTTCTCTTTAAAGATAAATAAATAAATAAATGTTTGTGAAAAAAGAAACCTATTCCTATGGTTTTATTATTTTTCCCCTCTGACAAAATAAATGCAATGAATAAATGTAGGCCACAGACTATATATGGAAATAAACAAATTTTCCACTTGGTTAAGTATATAGACTGAAGGCTGACAATGATCAGTCTATGGTAAAATGATATCTAGAAATTCTTAGAGGCATAATTATTAGTGGAATCATCAAATGACTCAACAGTTATAATGCATTAGGGTTTACGATTATGGATCTGAGAATTTTAATTGTATGCTCCTTTTTTTAAACTCAGCTGCAAAACAAACATTAAAGGAGAAAAAAGATGAGTCTATTGAGTTAGAAACCAGAATATGTGAATTTTGCTTTATAATTTGGGGTGCCAATTTTAGTTTTTATGGATTGTATTTAATTATAATCATTTTAAGGAAAGGACCCAATATTGTCCTTTGAATAGCATCTACATTTTCAATTTTTGTAAGTTTCCTGTGTGGGGGAAAATACATCAAATAGGTAAAAATCTATCAAACTGTTGGAAATACAAGGTCATGTCATTCCTATACATATTTTGTAGACAAAATTAATAAATCAAAGTCTGTTTCTTCCTTCATCCCTCAAAAGTATATTAGAATTCTTGTGGTTGCAGCTAAGAGAAAACTTGACCCAAATGAGGTTTTTGGCTGCAATAACTGAAAAGATTGTGCTTCCAGCACAGCTGAATTCTGGGTTCATATGATGTAAGCAGGGCACAATGTAAGCAGGTTTACTATAGGACTCATGAACTTCCATCTTTTTTGTCCTCCCTTTGGTAACACGTGAAGGGCAAGAATCTGAGTCCCTAAACCCACCAGCTTGAGACCCATATGAAGCTCTCTCCTTGATTTCAGTGCATCTTCAGGGCTCTGATTGCTTCATGTGCTAGCCCTTAACCAACTACTGTGGCAAGGTAGAAATAATGCACCAATTGGCTTAGTCTTAGGTCACATGACCGCCAGGAATTTTAGCTGGGAAGGGTTTGGACCACAAAGTCATAGGGATTGACAATGAGGGAGGTTGATTCAGCGAAGAGCTGCTATTATAAGTGCCTGAATAAATGCTCTACAATCCAAAACCAAATGTTGCTTACTATAATGAGACTGTATTGAATTAGCCTATCAAAACTGGCCAATCTTCTTTAACTTTATTCTGTGTAGAAAGAGCCTATTTAAATCTAAAAATTTCAAAATCCTTTCTCATTTTGTCCATGTTGGTAAATTTAAACTATATTTCCCTGAAAACATTTATAGAAATAGAAATAATTCAAAACAATGAACGTTTAGTGTGGGTTATTGTTTTGCAAAGAAATATATATTTTTACCCTTTTATAACACTAATCACACTTTGTCATCATTAAAAAAAAATAAGTCTCTCTCATGAAACTATAAAGTCTTGTTCACAACAGTAATCTGGTATCTATGAAGTGCTTAATAAATAGAACTTAAAAACAATGGGAAAGACAATAAAATAAAATATATTCCAATAAAAGAGTTTAAAATCTATTGGCATTTAATAGAATTTTAAAAATGTTTAAAAAACATTAACTTCAAAGGAGTTAGAACTTTTTTGAAACCTCAATTTATTCATCATATGAATAGTTCTTGAGTGAGTATTCTGTCCTAGGTGTTCAGAAGAAAACATTGAATATGGCAGATAAGCTCAGGAACTTACAGTCTAGTGAGGAAAATGACAACCAAAGGTGCACATAAATGATATAATGTGAGATAGTAAGTGGTATGGAAAAGATAATAATAAAGTAGGGCAAAGGGAAAGAGAGTGATAAGGAGAAAGGGCAATGGTGTGTATTATTTTGAATAGGACAGTTAGAAAAGTCCTCTCTGAGGAAGAGACATTTGATCAGAGACCTGAATGAAGTGAGGGAGGGAACAAGGCATATATACTGGGGTAAGGTATCGCAGACAAGGACTGAAGTCTTAAGTACAGAAGCCCTGAGGCAAAAACAGGCTTAGCATATTAAAGAAACCAATGTAACTGAAAAGCAAAGAGTGAGGAAGAGAGTTAGGAAGATCATGGTGAAAATATAGCCAGCAACCAGATTACCAAGATCCTTTTAAATATTGCTAAGGACTGAATTTTATTTTGGTTAATGTGGAATTTTTCTGGGAAGAGGAAAAAATGATATTATTTACATTTTAAAAAGATTATGCTGGGTTTTGTGTGAAAAAGAAAGGACTGTGAAGAGACAATATTGGAAGCAGAGAGATCATTTACAGATGATAGGTGAGAGATGATGGTGGCCTGGTCTAGGGTGATGGCAGATGAGGTGGTGAGAAGTCTTCGGAATTTACAAGTTTTCTTTAATGTTTTATTATTAAAAATTTCAAGCATATAAGAAAGTTGAAAGAGATGAAAAATTGAGAGTTTACACCCATATACCCATCAGTAGGTTCTATGGTTAATATTTTTCATGTGTTCATTATCACTCAACTACCCATTCTTCTATTCATTCATCAATCTTATTTTATTTATGTATTTCAAAGTAAGTAAGACATAGTACCTTTCACTAATAAACAAGGCAATTTGCATATATTTTAAAGGTAATGTTGACAGACTTGTAGACAAATTGGACATAGGGTATAAAGAAAAGAGGGACATCAAGAAGGTTTCTGGGGTTTCGGCCAGAGGAACTCTTGAAGAGGAGTGGAGTAAAGGAGGAAAATCAAGTTTTGTTTTAGGCATGTTGAGAATGGGAAGCCAGGGAGACATCCAGGAAGAGTAGGCAGCTTAATTAAAATTTTTGGAGCTCAGCAATAACATGGGGGCTGGAGCATCAATTTCTAGTTAGCAGCCAATACTTATTATTTACTGTTGAGAATGAAATGAGATTACCTAGGAAGTTAAGTGTGAATATAAAAGAGAAGAAAAAAAGTTCAAGGACTGGGCCTGGAAGCCACAACATTTGGAAGTTAGAAAAAGCAAGAGGACTGAGGAAATAAAACTAAGTAGGACCAGTCAGGGAAAGAAAAATCAGGAGAGTAGAGTGTCTTCCAGAAGCCCAAGAAGATGTATTTCAAGAGGGGATTTGTCAAGTGCTGTTGAATTGCTGAGATGATGAGCATTGAAATTATTGATCACTGAAGGTGGCAATATGTTGATTGCTAGAACTCAGTTACATGTCTAGCATATAGCAGGTGTTCAGCGAATGAATAAATGAAGATATTTTGTGACCATGATAAGTGGAGTAGTTTAGTGGAGTAGAGAGAATGAAATCTTGATTGAAGAAGCTTGAAGAGAATCAGAGGTGAGGAAAATAAGAACAGTGAGCATAGATGAATTTCAGACTATTTTTAAAAAGCAGAGCAGAGAATTTGGTTAGTATCTTGAACTTCGGAAATTATCTGGGTTACTCAAGCTAATGAACACTTCTGTTTGAAATCAGATATAATTGGAGAAAAACTGATTTTAAGAAACCCTTTAATTACCCAGAAAATAATCTTTAACTTTCTGCACGAAAGGCAGAGGTTTAGAGGAAACCACAGTCAAATTTTTAATAAACATTTCATGGGAATATTTACTTCATCTTTGCACAACTTGCATCATTCTCCACAAGATGGCATGCAAGTTTGTAACATATTGTAGCCAGTCACCTTATATGTGAGTAACATTCAATTCTGTCCCATATTCTTTGACAACTCCTCATAACAAGTAGGTTTCATTTTAACGCTAAATTGATTGGTACTAACTCTTCTTTCTAGCATGATGCAGCCATGGTGGGTCATATCCATGCTCTTCCCAAGTCTCATTAGAGACCTCTGTAGCATTTCTGTGTGGTGCTCCCTGCTCCTACTATTTCATTGTGCTTTGACTTCCTTCAGCAGCAGGAGGACTATCCTTGGACTTTTCTTGTTCTTCACAGAGCCAGAAGTGCCTGGGAATTTATCTCTCTCTGGGGTAAACCTTAACCATTGGATGAAGGGTGCAGGAGTAGAAAAATCCCCTCTCCTTCTCCTTGGGGAGAGAATGGCTCTGAGGAAAAAGATCACTCCGCAGCTCCTGGTGGGAGGAGGTTGACACTGCTTGTGTGGACTTCGAGGTGGCGCTCTGGCTTGGCTTCCTCCCCTTCTCAGTCCTGATTTCCTATTTCCACTCTGGTTTCCCAGGGCACTTAATAACCCTCCTGCACACAAATTGTCACCTCTGGATCTGTTTCTGAGGAAACTTTAAGACAGATGCCAAAATCTCAGGCCACCGGGTTGCAGGAGCATCTGTGTAATTAAAAAAACACAGATACCCAGGTTGCACCCAAGAGAGTCTGATTTCATTAGTCTTGGGTGTGACCTGGGTATTAACATGTTTAAAGCTCCCCAGGTGAATCTGTTGCCAAGGTTGAGAATCACTTTTAAAAAACCAGCTTTAGAGTACATAAAAATCACTTTGGTTAGCCTGTTGTTATAAATTCACATTCCCAGGCCTCCCTATCCCAGGTATTCCAAATCCATTAGGTCTGCAAATCTGATAAAAATAAATGTTTCACACATATATAAGTAGAGAGGTCAGCATAATGAATTCCACTGAATTACCCAGCTTCAACAATTAAGTCATGGATGAAGGTTTTTAATGTGTAGGTGGGCCATCCATGAGCCACAGGCTGAGAAACATTGCAAAAAGTTTTGTAAAGTTAGCTTTGCAAATGCTGTAATCATTATTGCATATATGATAAAACAATTGGGTAAATCCACTGAGAATATCTGGTTCAGCCAGAGATGACAGATTAGTTTAAACTTGCATAACTCTCTCATTGACGATTAGAGGCTCTCAGAAGTGTAGAGAAGAATTATGAGGCCGAGTGTGGGTTCTGTCAGCAAAGGTTGTAGGATGAATGCTTGCATAGGGGTCTCTAACTTTAGCTAACCATTGGGACAAGATATTAGATATGATTAATAAGGCTTTATTCTAGGAAGGACGAGGGCTCTAACAGTCCAGTGTAAGTGTATAGGCACCAGACTATTCCTTTTGTTTGTAAAGTTAATGTAAGAGAGTGCCCTGACACTTGGAGGAAAGTAAAAAGGATCTCACATGAAACTCCAAAGCTTTCAATGCTTCAATTGAAAAAAATGCTGAGGATGAGGTTCTATTACTTTCTGTATAGGTCTAGGACTAAAATGCAGGATTACATGAACATAGTTAATGTTTAGTTTAGAATCATATCTGTGCTTATAGTTTAAAAATATATTCTTGAAAATATATCCCCATGAAAAGGTTTTATATGTGGTCAATGATTAGTCAGTATTTGTGCTTTAGAATAACCACAGAATATTTTGTTATGTAGAAAAAAATTCACTCAGATCATGCCTATATACTAATTCCTTCAAGAAAATATTACCTTGGGTCAAACTAACAGATTAAACACAGTATATCAGCATAAGAGTTCAAATCTAATGTCAGATAGCCTAGGTTAAAATTTAGGTTTTACTACTTTCTGTCTCTGTGACCTTGGGCAAGTCTTTTAACCCCTCTGTGTCTCAGTTTCTTTATTTGTAATGGGGTTAATAATAGGACTTACCTCAGGGCTATTATGAAAATCAAATGAGGTCATACATGTAAAGGGCTTAGAATAGTGCCTGGCAGATAATACTGAGAAAAACTAGATAATATTACTAGTGTTATGGAATAATAAACTCTCTCCCTTTTTTTTTTTCCGTAACATTATGACAACTCCTTCTTTTTTCTTTCTTGGTTTATCCTCCTCTATGGAACTTCAAATTTTGAAAGTTTCTCAGGGGTCCATCCTAATCTCTCCTCCCCTCCCCTCCCTTCCCCTCTCCTCCATTTTCCTCCCTTCTCTTTTTTTCCTCTGTAAACAGTAGCACTGAGTTGCTCTGTTCCTATATCTTCAGCCAACTAGATTCCTTCAATCCCCACACAAAACACTTAAAAACATTTTTAAATATAACATTTAAAAAAAGAAATATTTACCACCTTTCTCCCAGGAAAACAGGGAGAATAACACAATGGCTCTGGAGTTAGAAAGACCTGGGTTTGGGTTTCAGCATAATCACTCACTGGTTATGTGTTATTGGACCATTTCCTTAACATTTGTAAGCCTCAGTTTCCCCACCTGTAGAATGTGGCTGAGAAGAGTACCATCTTCATAGCATCACTTTAAGGGTTAGGTGAGAGAATTCAGGAAGATCCTGAGCACAGAATCCAGGTCAGAGTAACTCGCAGCCATCACAGTCATTGTTTTTATTGTCACTGATGCTAAGAACACAGGGAACCCAGCCATGGTGCTTGTGTGGCTGCTCTTGAAGTTCCAAGGCCCCAACTCTCCTTGCTGTGTTTGTCTTGCAGTTCAGGCTCTGACATTTCCAATTCCCCAGCTTCTCTGGGAGCAAATAGTCATGAACAAGTCTTCCAGAGAAGCTGGGTTTTAAAGTTAAGTCCATTCAGGAGGACCCAAGTCTCCCCTTACCCCACATTCTCTCCTGTGAGTTGTTTGTCACACCTGGAATCCTGGGAATGGGACTGCCATTGTTATGTTTATGGCCCAGATAGTTCCATACCAGTTGATAGTGTAATTACAGATAAATTGGGGGATGAGGAATGAATTTAAATTGCTCGGCTCCTCAGAGAGTTAATTTCTCATCCCTTGAATTGTCTTCCTATTCAGGGGATCATTCATTTATGTGGCTTTCCCAGCGATGGCCCTGGCTGCCTAGCAACTGCCAGTTCCAACCTTCTTGGAACAATGGCAGGCAGCTGTTGTGCATATCAGTGCCATCAATTTTTTTTTTAAAGACTATCTTATTTTATGAAAAATTAAACATTATAAAAATACAGCTTCTCAATATATGTTTTTTTTTTCAAACTGTTGCTGACAACCATGTTAATACTGAAATGAAACTGGGAACAGCAAATTTTTGAATAGCTACAAACATAAATGTAGATGACTTAAAAATAATTATATACATTTATATATAACCAGACCTAGTGCTTGTGAGCCATGAAACAGGCATCATTATTCCTGTGTTTGCCCGAAAAGTAAAACATGATGGATTTTCCTGCAGTTCCTGAATGCTAATATTCCACAGCACTGTTAAAAAAAAAAACAGAAATCAATTTAATCTTATTTATATCTGTAAAAATGGTTGGCATGAATTTAAATTAATTAGGACATGATGATTCATCAGAAAATCAATAAATTAAAAGGTCACTATTTTTTCCAAACAATTTTTATGTTGCTTTGCAAAACTTTTGGGTTTAATTTTCTCTATTAAACTATCTCTGGGTCTACACAATTATTTAGTCAGTAGCACTCAGTATATTAACCCCCAATATTAATCCTCTAATGGATTTTGCCCCAGCTTTTTCTAATAATTTGACCCTCACCTCATCTGGAAACCTTGATCTCACCTTTCCTCTTTAGCAAAAGGTTGTCTTAGAGGATGCAATGTGGTGAGCAGAAAGGCATTATGTAAAGTGACTAAAAGCTTAGCTCTTAGACTCGGGGCAAGCCCCTTGAATTTTCTAAGCCTCAGTACTCCTATCGTGAAATGGGAGTAACATGAGTACCTATGACAGAGTTTCCATGACAATTAAAAGACTGTACTTAAAGCATTTAACAGACTAACTGGAAGATAGTATGAATGAATGTCAATGGGACACTAAGAAAAAACAACTTGATAAAGCATTGCCAGTACCTATCCCACAGAAAATGAGATAAAGAGATGTTTCAGGATTTTAGAATTTCCGTCTACAGCTTGCTGTTTCTTAACATTCCCCCAAAACGTACCTCCAGAACCACAAAAAAAGTTAATAATTTCTGAGTTCTCATTATGTCAGCTTGCTTCTCTAAATGTAGCTCCTTTCAATTTAATTTTAGCTTTGAATGAAGTCTTATAAGGGAAAATGTTTAGGTAGCATACAGAATTAAGAGATTAGGAAAATTCATTTGTAATATTTAAGGGCAGGTTGTCTGTCCTGGAATCAGTTGAATGGAGTATAATTTCATCATCAGTGCTATTGACAAATGTTGAACCTATCATACATGGGGCAGGCAGGAGGGCCCAGAGCACAAAGAGATTTCAGGCCAGGTTTTTGGCGCACACCATCTGGTTAGGGAATTTGTTTGTGTCTCTGTAATATTTTGTCTTCTTTTTACTGTCCGATAAACAGTACTTCCTTTCCCCGGAGAACTCTGGCTTCACAATTGACAGCACTGGAACCATTTCTACAGCATCAGCTTTTGATTTTGAGAGGGAAGCTAGAAGGTAAATACTGATACTGGCTTTTTTATTCACTCAAAATGTCTGCCTTCTGGTTCATACTTCTTTCTGTGAGAATGTTTTCTCTGCTCTGGCCTTAATGGGCTCCCAAATGAAAGTGTTGTTGTCATTGCCTTAAATATGAAATCATCATCCAAACTATATTTGCATATTTGCTTCTTTAGGTACTAGATATAGCTGTTTTGGCCCCTCTCTGTTCTTCTGCTGCCCACCCCCAAGCCAAACATTGAGGCAATATGAGTGGCAGAGTTTGTGACCTGAGTTGGAAGTCAGTGGGGACTTCTCTCTGGACAGCTGGGACACAGAATTCACTCCCAATGTAATCCAGCAACTTTGAAAAGTTAATTAACTAACATTTGCTCCTATTTCCTCTGCATCTGCCAAATGAGTAGCCATTGGTTTGTAGTTGTTTCTATTTTTATAATGGTTTCTATTACCACCTTTTCCAGTCTTATGTTCTGCATCGAAGTGCTTTATAGGAAAAGCAAATGGATCATTAAGCTCTTCCAATAAGCTTGCTCCTGATTCTCATAAGGAGATTCTTCCTGATCACAAAAGTTGAAGATGGTAAATATCCTAAGAATTAAAAAACAGGATGTACTTTCTCCTGCTGAATTCATAAAATCTGCTGGAAAAGAGTTCTCCTAAATTTGTATTATCTTTATATATTTTGGGGATAGGAAAACTGTTAAAATTTTTATGCATTTTTTCTTACTCCCAAATTCCTCTGGAATGGAATTCCATTCCATTCCATTTCTTTTATTATTTTGGCCTCATGGAAAATGTTTATGTACATTTCAAGTTATTTACAAATCTTAAGATTTATTAACAAATGAGAATAAAAGTAATTAATGAAAGTTTAAAAAATTTTTTCTTGATAAGTGAAAACTAAACTTTCCTTTTTTTCAGTGTCTTTGCAATCAGAGGAGTTGACACAAAAATTGAAGCTCTGCTTGTAGAACTTGAATAAATAAGTATTTGGCTAAAATTATAAATGGATTCTTACTAGAGTTCTCCAAAGAGAACCCCATTCCTTAATTTTATCTGAGACTCTAGAGTTTCTAGGGTCCCTGAGCAGACCTTGAAGTGGGAATGAAGGACATTTTGGAATGCTTCATTGATTCTTATCAATTCCTTCCCTTCAAAGGACATATAGCGGCCATGAAATTGCTTGTTCAAATGCTGATGCAAGAGTTAGAAGGGCTCATTGTTTCCTTGCTTCCTTGTAGTCAACTCTCCAGAGTCCAGTTAGACCAAATAAAATTTGATGTCTTTGGGCTGTGGAATTCTGTCCACACCTCATTCCTTCCATTTTTATAATTTAGATGTTGCAGAATTACTTTTAAAATGTCTTTATTCTTAAAAGTGAATTGGCTTTATGAAGTTATATAAAAAATAATCACCTTCTGGTAGAAAAATTATAAAATAGGAGGAAAATTGAGAACTGGTTCAATTTTTAGGATTAATAAAAGAAAAGAGTAATTTTGGCCTCAACTATCAGTACATTTCAAGGTAGAATAATTTTTCTTCTTTCTGAAAGGGTGACCAACTGTCCTGGTTTGTCTGGGACTGAGAAGATTCCTGGGATGTGTGTGGGACTGTCAGTGCTACAACAAGACAGTCCCAGAAAAGCAGGATCGTTGTCCAGATCACAGTTTATGGACACAAACAATCATCTTTCCATTAGGATACATTTTTCTTCTGTTGCACTTACTCTCATTCCTCAAAGCCATACACATCTCTGCTAAAATAACACTCCTTTGTCATCTAATGCTCCCAATGTGTCCCCATAATTATTATATGGTTTTGAAGTATTCTTATCACCTTCTCCTTTGCATTTGTCATCAGTTTTCAGAATTGAAAGGTCTGTGTGTAAGGGAAAGACCCCATAACTCTATCTTTGTTTTCTCTACCAGGGTGAGGAGTACACTTTGCCTTTTTTTTTTTAATTGAGGAGGATGAACAGATTTTCTAAGTTCCTGCTTGTCCTTTCAACAGATTTGACTAATTTGGTTCATAATGAAGTACCAATCATTTCCAACTGTTAAAATAACTGGTATGAGTGACAATTTAATGAATTAATTGTTTTAACTGGTTAGTTAAGCTTCAGAGTTTCCATTTCTGTGAGAGCATATTAGTTACTATGAAATATTAACTGTCTTTTGTGTGGTTTCACTTTCAGTTTCTCACTAGCTGTGAAAGTGGTTGATCCTGGAGGACTCTTCACTGCTGCGAATCTAAAGATTTTCCTCATCAATGTCAACAATAAAGATCCAGTTCTTACCTGCAGGCAAGAAAATAAAAATATTCTTTTAATTGCCCTTGAAAATTGGATATGAAGATGTAGTCTCTGAAATTCATTAATTAAATTTTCATTACAATGTAATGTGTTTTTTTTCTGAGAAGGAAAATAAACAAGTAAAATATGAACAATTACTTATGATGTAAGTCTAAAGAAAAGGCATTCTTAAAAACAGCAAAGAAAATAGTTTTAAAGTATAAAATGTATTGAAATTGCAACAGAATAAGGTGTTATTAGTGTAATATATTCTTTTTTTGTCATTTTTGAAGAACTTTATTGAGATACAATTCACACACCTTAGAGTTTACTCTTTGAAAGCTCACAATTCAATATTTAGTGCATTTCTACAGTTCTGCCACCATCACCTTTATTTGTAATAATTCCAGAACATCTCATCACCCCAGAAAGAATTCCCGTCTCCATTAGCAGAAGCTTTACAAACCCTCATCTCCCTCAGCTCCTGGCAGCCACTAACCCACTTCCTATCTCTGTGGATTTGCATGTTTGGAATGACACACCATGTGCCTTTTGTGTCTGGCTATAAACACATATAGTATATAAACACAGGTATTAAATATACATGAAATTAAGGAAATAATAAAGAAATTATTGGTCAGAGCTAGCATGGAGGCTGTTACAATAAAGCAGATTTGAAAAAAGGTATTTGAAAATTATCCTGCATGTGATTTAACTGAAAGAAAAGGTTTCATAAAGCAACTGTTAAAGTGCTGATTTCTAGATGGCTTGTTCCATGGATTTAAAGATCTGATTCATGCCCTGAATGGTGTGGTTCAGTGGGTTATTGTCATCACAGGGAATGAAAGGTCACTGTTTCTTTTTCATTAATTAATTAATTTTTGGTTATGCTAGTACAGTTGTCCCACTTTTTCTTACTTTGCCCCCTCTACCTAGCATCTCCGACTCCCTTTGGCAATCCTCCCTCCTTTGTTCATGTTCATGAGTCATATGTATAAGTTCTTTGGCAACTTCGTTTTCTATATTTGCTATTAACATCCCCCTGTCTATTCTGTGCTTACCAATTTGTACTTCTAATTTCCTCCATTCCACCAGATCCCCCTCCCCTCTGGCCACCATCCCAATGTTCTCCATATCTAAGATTCTGTTTCTGTTCTGCTTGTTTGCTTAGTTTGTTTTTTACATTCAATTGTTGATAGTTATGTATTTATTGCCATTTAATGTTCATAGTCTTGCTCCTTTCTTAAATAAGTCCCTTTAATGTTTCATATAATAATGGTTTGATGATGATGAACTCCTTTAGGTTTACCTTGTCTGGGAAGGACTTTATCTGGTCTCTGATTCTAAGTGATAGATTTGCTGGATTGACTAATCTAGGTTGTAGGTCCTTGCTTTTCATCACTTTGAATATTCTTGCCAATCCTTTCTAGCCTGCAAAGTCTCTCTTGAGAAATCAGCTAACAGTCTTATGGGAACTCCTTTGTAGGTAGCTCTCTGCTTTTCTCTTGCTGTTTGTAAGATTCCATCTTCATCTTCAATCTTTGACATTTTAATTACCTATCTTGGTGTGGTGCTCTTTTAAAAATTTTTTTAATTTTATTGTTTTTCTATTATAGTTGTTGCACTTTTTCCCTCATTGCTCCTCCCCGACCCAGCCGACCCCTTCTCCCACAGTCAATCCCCACCCCGTTGTTCATGTCCATGGGTTATTTACACTAGTTCCTTTACTAAACCCTTCCCCTACTTACCCCCTTCTGTTCCTCCCCCATCCCCCCTAATAACTGTTACTCTGTTCCTGGTTCAGTTTCATTCCTTTGTTTGGGTTGTTCATTAGTCTCCTGTATCAGGTGATATCATATGGTATTTTTCTTTTGTTGCTTGGCTTATTTTGCTAAGCATAATTCTCTCTAGTTCCATCCATGGTGTCACAAATGGCAGGAGTTCCTTCTTTCTTTCTGCTGAATAGTATTCCATCATGTAAATGTACCAAAGTTTTTGAATCCACTCATCTACAGATGGGAACTTAGGCTGTTTCCAGCACTTGGCTATTGTAAATATTGCTGCTATGAACATAGGAGTGCATAGGTTCTTTTGAAATGGTGTTTCAGAATTTTTCAGCTATAATCCTAGCAATGGAATTGCTGGTTCAAAAAGCAGTTCCATTTTTAGTTTTTTGAGGTAATTCCATACTGTTTTCCATAGTGGCTGCACCAGTCTGCATTTCCACCAGCAGTGCACTAGGGTTTCCTTTACTCCACATTCTCACCAGAACTTGTTGGTTGATTTGTTGATGATGGCTCTTCTGACTGGTTCAAAGTGGTATCTCATTGCGGTTTTTACTTGCATCTCTCTGATGGCTAGCGATGTTGAGCATACTTTCATATGCCTATGGACCCTCTGTATATCCTCCTTGAAGAAGTGTTTGTTCAGGTCCTTTGCCCATTTTTTAATTGGGTTGTCTATTTTCTTGATGTTGAGTTGTATAAGCTCTTTATATATTTTGGAGATCAGGGTTCCTTGTCTGAGATACCATTGGCAAATATGTTTCCCCATACAGTTGGTTTCCTTTTCATCTTGCTGGTGTTTTCTTTTGCTGAGCAGAAACTCTTCAGTTTGATGTAGTCCCATTTGTTTATTTTTTCCTTTATTTCTCTTGCCTTAGGAGATGTATCCATGAAAATATTGTTACGTGGGATATCTGAAATTTTCCTGCCTATGTTTTCCTCTAGGAATTTTATGGTGTCATGGCTTACACTTAAGTCTTTGATCCATCTTGAGTTTATTCTTGTGTGTGGTGTAAGTTGGTGGTCTAGTTTCATTTTTTTGCACGTCCCTGTCCTGTTCTCCCAGCACCATTTGTTGAAGAGGCTCTTCTCACTCCATTTTATGTTCCTTCCTCCTTTATCAAATATTAGTTGATTGTATATTCCTGGATTTATTTCTGGACTCTCTATTCTGTTCCATTGATCTATGTCTGTTCTTATGCCAGTACCAGACTGTTTTCATTACAGTGGTTTTGTAGTATTGTTTGATGTCTGGTATTGTGATTCCTCCTGCTGTGTTCTTCTGTCTCAAGATTGCTTTTGCTTTCGGGGTCTTTCTGGTTCCATATGAATTTTTGAAGTATTTGTACTAGGTCTGTGAAATATGTCATTGGTATTGTAATAGGGATTGCATTGAATCTATAAATTGCTTTGTGTAGTATGGCCATTTTGATGATGTTGATTCTTCCCATCCAGGAACATGGGATTTGCTTCCATTTATTTATAACTTCCTTAATTTCTTTCTTCAATGTTACGTAATTTTCCGAGTACAGGTCTTTTATCACTTTGGTTAAGTTTATTCCTAGGTACTTTATTTTTCCTGTTGCTATAGTAAATGGTATTTTCGTTTTTGTTTCTATCTCTAATATTTTATTGTTGGTGTACAGAAATGCCTTAGATTCGTGTATATTTATTTTGTACCCTGCTGTTCTGCCAAATTCGCTTATTATATCGAGTAGTCTTTTAGTGGAGTTTATAGGTTTTTCTAGGTATACTATCATGTCATCTGCATATAATGATAGTTTTACTTCTTCTTTCCCAATTTGGATGCCTTTTATTTTTTTTTCTTGTCTAATTGCTGTGTCTAGGACTTCCAACACTATGTTGAATAGGAGTAGAGAGAGCTGACATCCTTGTCTTGTTCCTGATCTCAGGGGGAATGCTTTCAGTTTTTGTCCACTAAGTATGATGTTGGCTTCAGGTTTCTCATATATAGCCTTAATTATGTTAAGGTATGTGCCCTCTGTTTCCATTTTGCTGACTGTTTTCATCATAAATGGGTGTAGTACTTTATCAAATGCTTTTTCTGCATCTATTGATATAATCATGTGATTTATTGTCTTTCATTCTGTTTAGGTGGTGTATTATATTTATTGATTTGCAAATATTAAACCATCCTTGCATCCCTGGGATGAATCCCACTTGATCATGGTATATGATCTTTTTATGTGTTCCTGGATCCTGTTTGCCAATATTTTGTTGAGGATTTTAGCATCTATGTTCATCAGTGATATTGGCCTGTAGTTTTGTTTTCTTTGTTGGGTCTTGACCTGGTTTAGGAATTAGGGTAATACTGGATCCGTAGAAAGAGTTTAAAATTTTCCCTCTTTTTGAATTTTTTGAAATAGTTTGAGGAGGGCAGGAGTTAGTTCTTCCCTAAATGTTTTGTAAAATTCACCTGTGAGGCTATCCAGTCCAGGGCTTTTGTGTGCTGGGAGACTTTTGATTACTGTTTCAATTTCCTTCTTTGTTATTGGTCTGTTGAGACTTTCTACTTCTTCTTGATTCAGTTTTGGAAGGTTATATGTTTCTAGAAATTTGTCCATTTCTTCTAGGTTGTCAAATTGCTTGCCATACAGTTGTCTGTAGTAATTTCTTACAATCCTTTGTATTTCTGTGGTATAAATCGTGATTTCTCCTTTTTCATTTCTGATTTTGTTTATTTGGGTCTTCTCTCTTTTTTTCTTGATGAACCTGGCTAAAGGCTAGTCGATTTTTTTTTAAATTTTTTCGAAGAACCAGCTCCTAGTTTTGTTGATATTTTGAATTGTTTGTTTAGTCTCTATATCATTTAATTCTGCTCTTATCTTGATGATTTCCTTTCTTCTTTTTGCCCTAGGCTTTGTTTGTTGTTGTTGTCCTAGTTCTTATAGCTTTAGGGTTATATTTTTTATTTGAGATTCTTCTATCCTTTTCAGATATGCCTATAATGCTATGAACTTCCCTCTCAGGACTGCTTTTGCTGTGTCCCATAGGTTGTGGGCTATTGTGTGTTCATTATCATTAGTTTCCAGAAACTTCTTGATTTCTTCCTTGATGTCATTGTTAACCCTTTCATTATTTAATAGCATGTTACTCATTCTCCATGAGTTTGGATGTCTTTAATTTTTTTTTTTTTTGAAGTTGATTTTTAGTTTCAAGGCATTGTGGTCTGAAAAGATGCTTGATATAATTTCAATTTTATTGAATTTGTTGAGACTTGTTTTGTGTCCTATCATGTGGTCTATCTTTGAAAATGTTCCATGTGCATTTGAAAAGAATGTATATTTTGCTTCTTTGGGTGAAAGATTCTATATACATCAGTGAAGTCCATGTGGTTTAGTGTGTTGTTCAATGCCTGTATATCTGGTGTTTCTTTGCTTCAAAGATCTGTCTATTGTTGATAACAGAGTGTTAAAGTCCCCTGCTATGAGTGTGTTGCTGCTAATATCCTTCTTGTGGTCTTCTAGTATTTGCTTTATGTATTTGGGTGCTCCTATGTTGGGTGCATATATGTTTATCAGTGTTATATCTTCTTGATGGATTGTTCCCTTAAGAATTATGAAATGTCCTTCTTTGTCTCTTTTTATGACCCTTGCTTTGAAATCTCTTTTGTCTGATATAAGTATTCCTACCCCAGCTTTTTTTTCAGGTCCATTTGCTTGGAATATTTTTCTCCATACCTTCACTTTCAGTCTAAGTCTTTTATTTTGAGGTGTGTTTCTTGTAGACAGCAAATATGTGGGTCCTGTTTTCTTATCCATTCCGTTACCCTATGTCTTTTAATTGGAGCATTTAATCCATTTACATTTAAGGTCATTATTGACATATCTTTATTCATTCCCCTTTGTACCCGTGTTCCTCTCCTTTTCTTTTTTCTTCTTCTTCTTCTTAAAGCATTCTCTTTAGCATCTCTTGCAATGCTGCTTTGGTGGAGATGTATTCTTTTAGTCTTCCTTTGTCTGAGAAACTCCTAATTTCACCTTCTATTTTGAATGAGAGCCTTGCTGGGTAGAATATTCTTGGTTGTAGGCCTTTGTTTTTCATTGCTTGAAATATTTTTGACCATTCCCTTCTGGCTAGTAGTGTTTCTGTTGAGAAATCGGTCGATAGCCTTATCGGAGCTGCCTTGTATGTTATTTGCTCTTTTTCTCTTGCTGCTTTTAGGATTCTCTCTTTGTCTTTGAGTGTTGCCATTTTAATTATAATGTGCCTTGGAGTGGGCGTTTGGGGGTTCCTCTTCATTGGGACTCTCTGTGCTTCTTGGACTCGCATGACTTTTTCTCTCATCAGGTTAGGAAAATTTTCTGTCATTACTTCTCCTATCAACTTCTCTATTCATTGTTCTCTTTCATCTCCCTCTTTTATTCCAATGATCCAGATATTATTTTTTCTCATGTTATCCTGTAATTCCCTTAGATTTTCTTCATACTTTTTAAATCTTTTTTCATTTTGTTGTATTGTCTGGGAATTTTTTTCTACATTGTCCTCTAACTCACTAATCCGATCCTCTGCTTCGTTTAGCCTGCTTTTGATTGATTCTACTGTGTTTTTCAGTTCAGAGATTGTATTCTTAATTTCTTCCTGGTTCTTACTAATAGTTTCTATGTCCTTTTTTATGCTGATGTAGTTCTCCATAAGTTCTCTGTAATTTTCTTGGAGCTGTTGGTAACTTCCTTGGAGGTTGTCATAGTTGTTTTTGAGGTTTTCGAGCATATTGAGCTTCTTCACCACCATAGTTTTGAATTCCATGTCTGACATTTGGGCTATGTCTATTCCATCTACCACTCTTTCTGGGGATTCCTCTTTCCCTTTCATTGGGAGTTTGTTTCTGCATCTTCCCATGTTTGATTCTTCTTGTTTGTTTTTGTTTTTTGGATTTGTCTGCTTTGATTTCCCTCCTTTGAGGTATGAGATTCTTTATAGGCGATCTGGGGGTTTCAATGGTGCAGTCTCTTTGATCTCCTGAGCCTGATGTTCTTGGGGTACCCTTTATGTCATTTGTTTATGCTGTCTGGTTATATTTCAGATGCTCTTTGGCGTGACCTTCCCTCTGGCTAGTGAATTGAGAGTCACTCTGCCCACCTTGTCTTGAGTTCTTTTGTGGAGATGCTGTTAAAAACATAAACACAAAGCCCAGTCAAGAAACCCACATCCTCAAAAATATCCCCCATTCTCTATCCCACTATTGGCATCAAATGAGCCAGTATTAATATAAATGTAAAGAGGTTAGGGGTATTATACTATAGGAGAAATGGATAAGAGTTGTTTTAAATGAAGAAAAAGATGATTTTGGGGAGGAGGAATGACAGAGTAATAACAGTAGCAAGTAGTGCTAAGACTGTGAAAGACAGTAAGTAATATTTACATTGTATGTTAATAAAAAAAGAGAGAGGGAAGAATGCAGGATACAGTAAGAAAGTGGTAGTGTATAGTATTAGATTTACATAATAGTTATATGTTATATATTTAGTGTGAAAGGAAGGCTAAACAAAACAGACAAACAAACAAACAAAAATTAAAAATGAAGGTTGGGAGGGAGAGATGGTATAAAACAGATTAAAGAGATAGTTTAAAGTAAAAAAGAAAAAAAATTATATAAAAATTTAAATTTAAAAGAAAGTTTTTATTCAGTTTAGTCTTTGTGTGTAGTCTTTTTTTTCTAGATCCACACCTGGTAAAAATTCCATGTATTTCAAATTTTTTCCTGGTTGGCTGGCTGTGAGGAGCTCTGGCTGGTTTCTGTGGCTGCTTTTCTCTCCTTCAGGGACATGTTGTAACTATCTTCTGTGAGCCGCAGAGTTGGTTCTCTCCCCACTTGTCTTGTGGCGCCCTCCAGCAGTCCTCAGGCTTCACTAGCAACAGCTGTTCTGTTGGCAAGCCCACCCAGCCTTGGGTCCTGTCTTTGCTCCTCCTCCCAAGAAGTTTCTATGCTCCAAGCCACAGCACCCAGCTATGTCTCTCTCTGGCTGGTAGTGTCTCACCGTTTGTCGGTGCACACTGCTGGCCCACCTGGGGCCCCCACTGAGCCTGGGTTTCTGTTGCAGCTCTCCTGGCCCAGCTCTGCTCCTTTCTGTTCAGTGGCGCTGCGATGTGTGCACCCAGGGCATGGGGGCCCCGGCTCAGATTTGCTAGTTCAGGGTTTCCCCACCCAGACTCAGTTCCCACAGCTTCCCACAGTCTGGGCTGCTCACTGTCCTCCCGCACCTCCAGCTGTTTCAAGAAAACATTCTTATTGTCTCCCTCTGGGATTCCACTGGTCCCAGCGCCTATACAGATCTGGGCCAGTGAGCCGGTCTGCAGCTGCCCATCTGGGATGCAGTGCGGTGCGGTGTGGCAGCGGCGCTGGGCTCGGTGGGCCCAGCGACTCCCCTTGAGAGCGTGGGTGAGCCTTTTGCCCTTTTCCACTCTGCTCTCGCACTCCCTTCCCTGATCACGTTTTCCGAAATTCACGTTCACTCACTCATCTCCGTGTTTGTACTTTAAGCCTTTCCACAACAGGAACAAGAAGATAACACTGCTACCTACTCTGCTGCCATCTTCTCCCTCCTGTATGATCTTTTTAATGTGTTGCTGGATCCTGTTTGCCAATATTTTATTGAGGATTTTGGTATCTATATTCACCGGCAACATTGACCTGTAGTTTTCTTTCTTTGTTGGGTCTTGACCTGGTTTTGGAATTAGGATAATACTGGCTTCATAGAAATAGTTTGGGAGTTTTCCCTTCTCTTCGATTTATTGGAATAGTTTGAGAAGGGTAGGCATTAGTTCTTCCATCAATGCTTTGTAAAATTCTCCTGTGAAGCCATCTGGTCCAGGGATTTTTTGTATGTCGGGAGTTTTTTGATAACTGCTTCAATTTCACTAGCTGTTATCAATCTGTTCAGGTTTTCTGCTTCTTCTTGATTCAGTTTTGGAAGATTATATGTTTCCAGAAATTTGTCAAATTCATCTAGCTTGTCAAGTTTCTTGCCATACAGTTGTTTGTAGTAATTTCTTACAATTTTTTTTTATTTCTGTATATCAGTTGTGATTTCTCCTCTTTAATTTCTGATTTGGTTTATTTGGGTCCTCTCTTTTTTTCTTGACGAGCTTGGTTAAAGGCTTGTCGATTTTGTTTATCTTTTCTAAGAACCAGCTCTTACTTTTGTTGATCTTTTGAATTGTTTGTTTAGTCTCTATGTCATTTAATACTGCTCTGATCTTGATGATTTCCTTTCTTCTTCTTGCCCTAGGCTTTGTTTGTTGTTGTTCTAGTTCTCGTAGCTGTAGGGTTAGATTTTTTATTTGGGATTCTTCTATCCTTCTCAGGTAGGCCTGTATTGCTATGAACTTTTCTCTCAGGACTTCTTTTGCTGTGTCCCATAGGTTGTGGGTTGTTATGTGTTCATTATCATTAGTTTCCAGAAACTTCTGGATTCCTTCTTTGATGTCATTGTTAACCCATTCATTATTTAATAGCATGTTACTCATTCTCCATGAGTTTGGATGTCTTGAGGTTGATTTTTAGTTTCAAGGCATTGTGGTCTAAAAAGATGCTTGATATAATTTCAATTTTCTTGAATTTGTTGAGGCCTGTTTTGTGTCCTACCACGTGGTCTATCCTTGAAAATGTTCCATGTGCATTTGAAAAGAATGTATATTTTGCTCCTGTGGGGTGAAAAGTTCTATATATATCAACTAAGTCCATTTGATCTCGAGTATTGTTCAATGTCCCAATATTCTTTGTGTTTCTTTGCTTGAAGACCTGTTCATTGTTGACAATGGAGTGTTAAAGTCCCTTACTATGAGTGTGTTGCTGTTGATATCCCTCTTGTAGTCTTCCAAGATTTTCCTTATATATTTGGGTGCTCCTATGTTGGGTGCATATATGTTTGCTTTTTCCCTTAAGTATTATGAAATGTCCTTCTTTGTCTCTTTTTATGGCCTTTGCTATGAAATCTGTTTTGTCTGATATAAGTATTCCTACCCCAGCTTTTTTTTCATGTCTATTGCCTTGGAATACTTTTTTCATTCCTTCACTTTCAGTCTGTGTAAATCTTTTTTTTTTTGAGGTGTGTCTCTTGTAAACAGCATATGTGTGTGTCATGTTTTCATATTCATCCCACTACCCTATGTCTTTTGATTGGATAATTTAATCCATTTACATTTAAGGTTATTATTAACAGGTACTTATTCATTTCCCTTTGTACCTGTGTTCCTCTCCTTCTCTCTTTTTCTTCTTTTCTTAAAGCACTCCCTTTAGCATCTTTTGCAACACTGGTTTGGTGGAGATGTATTCTTTTAGTCTTCCTTTGTGTGAGAAACTCCTTATTTCACCTTCCATTTTGAAAGAGAGCCTTGCTGGGTAGGGTAATCTTGGTTTTAGGCCTTTGTTTTCATTGCTTGAAATATTTTTTGCCACTCCCTTCTGCCTGGTAGTGTTTCTGTTGAGAGATGAGTTGATAGTCTTATCAGAGCTCACTTGTATGTTATTTGCTGTTTTTCTCTTGCTGCCTTTAGGATTCTCTTTGTCTTTGGATGTTGCCATTTTAATTATGATGTGCCATGAAGTGGACCTTCTTGGGTTCATCTTCATTGGGACCCTCTATGCTTCCTGGCCTTGCATGATTTTTTCCTTCATCAAGTTAGGAAAATTTTCTGTCACTCTTTTTTCAATCAGGTTTTCTAATCCATGCTCCTCTTCTTCACCTTCTTGTATCCTTATGATATGGATATTGTTTCATTTCATGTTGTCTTGCAGTTCTCTTAAACCCTCTTAATTTTTTTTTAATCATTTTTCATTTTGTTGTATTGTCTTGGAATTTTTTTCTATGATGTCTTCTACCTCACTGATCCAATCTTATGCTTTGTTCAGGCTGCTCTTGATTGCTTCTACTGTGTTCTTCATTTCAGAAATTGTATTCTTCATTTCTTCCTGGTCCTTATTGATAGTTTCTATGTCTTTTTTATGCTGGTATTGTTCTCAGTAAGTTCTTTGTAGCTTCCCTGGGGTTCTTTGTAGTTTCCTGGAGTTCTTTGTAGTTCCCCTGGAGTTTGTTTTAGTTTTCTTTGATTTTGTTAAGTTTATTGAGCTTTCTCATTACTATTGTTTTGAATTCCATGTCTGATAATTTGCTTGCCTCTATTCCATCTGTCCCACCTTCTGGGAATTCCTCCTTACCTTTTGGGGTTTTGTTGTTCCTGTTTTGTGGGGTGTTATTCCACCTCCCCATTTTGGTTGATTTGTTTCTGCTTCTTAGATTGATCTGCTTTAATTTTCTGCCTTTGTGCTGTAACCTTCTGTGGTAGGAATCTGTGTTACTCAGTGGTGCAGACTCTTTTATTTTTTTTAACTTGTTGCTATTGGGATGCCCTTTATGTCTTTTATTTGAACTCGCTAGTGGTATTTTGGTTTTGTTTGTTGTGTTGCTCTTTGGTGGGTCCTTCCTTTAAATTAGTTGACTGAGAGTCACTCTACCCACTTCTGACAGTTGTTGAGCTGCCTCTGGCTGATGCCTCTTGGAGAAGAGTAGTTTGCTTATGAAATTTCTCCCACAGCGCTGAGGTTGAATCTGCCCTGTGGTCTGGTCTGCTGCTCCTCCAGTTTTTTCTCCGGAACCAGCGTGTGTAGTTTTCCAAAGCTCCTCTAGTTTATTTCATCTTCTTTCAGGTGCAGCCCAGGTTGAGCATGGCAAATGCACTTTTTTTATGCCAGCTGCCAGGCTGGTTGGGGCAGCTGGCAGGCCTCTATCTTTAAATACAGTTACATTTTGAAGTGCCGCGGGTTAGAACTTCCTTATATGAAATCTGAGGGAACACAATTGAGTTGATAACACTTCCCATCCAAGGTAAAATACTTCACATCAATGAAAATATCTAACTTGAGGGAGGACATTGTGGGTACACTGATGTGGGGGCTGGGGCTGGGAGGAGACAAAAATAGCAGGAAATTTTTGAAGCCATGTCGCTAGCTCTCTGCATAAGATAAATGAGGTAATTTGGGCCAGTGTGGTGGGCGGGCGCTAGGGCTAGGGGTGGTGTGTGTGTGGGGGGGCATTTCCCTCTTCTGGTGTGCAGGCAGGTGGTGTTCCTGTGCTTGCCAGCTGCTGTGCATGTAGGCTGGTAGCTATCTCCTGTTCTGGTGGGTGTGAGGGCAGAGCGCAACCCCACAAATGGGCTTCTGTGTTCCCACTCCTTAAGAATCTTTCACCACTTCTAGCCTTTCCTCCCCATCTGCAAAAAAAAAAAATTAATAAATTTAAAAAAATTTAAAAAAGAGAAAAAGAAAAACAAACCATAAACACACACACACACACACACACACACACACACACACACACACACAATAAAACCACTGCTCCCAGCCTCCCAGAGCCAGATGTCATCTGGCCAACTCCTGGCTCTACCAGTGCACACAGCCTTTATCTCCACCTCCAATTACTCTTAGGGGAGACAGTGGTGCATTGAGAAAACTTTGTGCTGTTCCAGCCACTGCCCGGGGAGCCAAGCCAGCTGAACTCGTGTCTCTCCTGTGTCTCCTCTGCAAACCTCATCCGACGGGTCTCTCAAAGTTGGCCTCCTCCACTGCCAGCAGCGCCAAGGCTCAACTCCCACCAGTATCCAGATGTTAACAGATGCTCTGTCCACATTCAGATGAAACTATACACCAATCTTGGGAGCAAGCAAGGGCAGCCTCTCCTCATTCATCTGCCATCTTCTCTCTTCACTCAGTAGGGTGCTCTTTGGGTCGAACTTGTTTGGGTCTCTCTGTGATTCCTGGACTTGCATGTCTATTTCCTTCACAAAATTAGGAAAGTTTTAATATTTTTTAAAAATAGATTTCCAATTTCTTTCTCTTTCTCTTTTCCATTTGGCACCCCTATGATATGAATGTTGGAAAGTTCAAAGTTGTCCCAGAGGCTCCTTACAGCATCTTTAATTTTTTGGATTCTTTTCTTCTTCTTCTTGCTGTACTGATTGGATGTCTTTTTCTTTCTTATGTTCCAAATCATTGATTTGATTCCTGGTTTCATCCACTCCACTGTTGATTCCTTGTAAGTTATTCTTTATTTCAGTTAGTACATCCTTCATTTCTGCTTGGGTCTTTTCACACTGTTGAAGTACCCTCTTAGTTTTTTGAGCATCCTTATAACCAGTGTTGTGAAGTCTGCATCTGATAGATTGCTTATCTCCATTCTGTTTAGTTCTTTTTCTGGAGTTTTGTTCTGTTCTTTCATTTGGGCCATATTTCTTTGTCTCCTTCTTTTGTCAAACTCCCTGTATTTATTTTTATGTATTAGGTAGAGCTGCTTTGACTTTATGTTACAGTAACATGGCCTAATGCAGCAGGTATCCTGTAGGGTCTAGTGGCACAGACTCCGTCATCTCCTAAGCTGTGTACTCCCTTCTCTTGGAAATGGGTCTTTTATATATTTACTTACTTACTTATTTATTTTTTTAAGTATATTTTATTGTTTATGCTGTTACAGTTGTCCCAATTTATTTTCCCTTTGCTCCCCTCCACCTAGTACCACCCTTCCCTCCAGCGGCCACACCCCCCTTAGTTCATGTCCATGGGTCATGCATATAGTTCTTTGGCTTCATCCTTTCCTATATTATTCTTAACTTCCCCCTGTCTATTTTGTACCTACCAATTATGCTTCTTAATCCCTGTACCATTTCTCCCCCTTCCCTCTTCCAGCTAATAACCCTCCAAATGATCCCCCTACCTATGATTCTGTTCCTATTCAGGTTTGCTTAGTTTATTTTTGTTTTTATGTTTTAGATTCTGTTGTTGATAGTTTTGAGTTTGTTGTCATTTTAAAGGTCATAGTTTTGATCTTGTTTTTCTTAAATAAGTCCCTTTAACATTTCATATAATCATAGATTGGTGATAATGAACTCCTTTAGTTTTATCTTGCCTGGGAAGTACTTTATTGGCCCTTTCATTCTAAATTATAGCAGCTTTGCTGGATAGAATAATCTTGGTTGTAGATCCTTGCTTTTCGTCACTTTGAATATACTTGCCAGTTCCTTCTTGCATCCAAACTTTCTTTTGAGAAATCAGCTGAGAGGCTTATGGGCACCCCTCTGTAGGTAACTCTTTTCTTTTCTCTTGCTGCTTTTAATTTTCTCTCTTTATCTTTAAACTTTAGCATTTAATTATGATGTGTCTCAGTGCAGTCCTTCTTGGGTCTAGCCTGTTTGGGACTCTCTGTGCTTCCTGGACTTGTATGTCTATTTCCATCACCAGATTTGGGAAGTTTTTCTTCATTATTTTTTCACATATGTTTTCAATTTCTTTCTCTTCCTCTTCTCATGGCACCCCTGTGATTTGTATGTTGGCATGTTTAAAGTTGTCCCAGAGGTTCCTAAGCCTCTCCTTGTTTTTCTCAATTCTTCTTTCCTTAGGTTGACTGTTTATTTCTTCCTTATGTTCCAAGTCATTTATTTGAGCCCTAGTTTTCTTTCCTTCACTATTGGTTTTGTGTGGATTTGCCTTCGTTTCGCTTAGCATAGCCTTCACAGCTTCCCTTGTGCATTTGCCATACTTAAGCATATCTGTCAAGTCTGTGAGCATCTTTAGCACCAGTGTTTGGAATTCTGCATCTGTTAGGTTGGCTATCTCCTCATCACTTAGTTTTCCCACTGGAACCTTGATCCGTTCCCTCTTTTGAGCCATACTTCTATGTATTCTCATCTTAACAGGCTCTTGTGTTTGCCTTTGCATCTTTGGTAGAGCTGTTGCACCCGTTATGTTGTAAGGGGCAGAGCCTTTGGTATCCATTATTATGGGGTGACTGGTTTTACCATGTTGTGGTTCTGTATATAGGACAGGAGTCTGAGAGGGAACAATGTTGCTTGCTCAGCACATGCCCCTTTTCCAGGAAATTCTCCCACTTCCCATGTAGGACTGATGCCTCTTTATCTGTTGCCCTGGTTGTGGTTCCCAGAGTGGGTGGGTCTGTTGACATTCTAGGTCTGTGGGGGCCCTCTAAACAAACAGACTCTGCTGAGAGACCGGCAGCTTCTTCCTCTGCCCAAACTCCCACTGGTTTTCACAGTCAGAAGCAATGTGGCTTTATTTTTTCTGGTGCTGGAACCATGAGCTGTGTCGTCTGGTCTGGTGCTGGGAGAGCTCCCTAGATTTTCCTCCCTACTTTTTTAAATGTGTTACTGCACTTTCCACTGGCTTGCCACTGCCACTGCCACACTGCCTCCTCTCTGCCCTGGATGAGTATTTCTTCTTTATATCTTTGTCTGTTGGATTTCCATGAAGCTCGATTTTCTGGAACTTCTGGTTGTCTCCAGTTTTGAGATGTCTACCTAGGCCTCCATCTTGGCCAGAAGTCTTGTAAATGAGTCTTTATTGCTGCCAGCAGGCCAATGGGAAGGATTTACGCAGTCCAGAGAGCTGGTAGGACTGGCTGTGACTCCTGGCCAGCAACTACCTTCTTCCATGGCTTGTGGAGTAGGTTGTGGGGTGCTCCAATATGGTCTGTAATTGTCCTCTGGATGCACAAGCTCTGGAGTTTCCTGGGTGGAGAAGACCAAAGTCCACTTCTACCTTAGTTCTCTCTGGGGTCCTTTGGTGTAAGCTACCAAGCAATCTTCAGATGGCTGCTGCTAGTGCCAGGCCTTGGGCTATTCAGTGAGAGGTATTGGGCTGGGCTCAGCTGTTGCTTGTTTGAGTGGATTTACGAAGGTCTGAAGCCTGTGCCTACCCTAGCCCTTCATACCAAAAAGCCTCTATTATCAGGGTGGGATGGTTGCTTGGATGGGCCCTTGAGTTGGGTGGGGCCAACCCTTAGGTAATCATCAGGGTGGTGCTTACTATGATCCAGGATAATGGAGATTCAGATATGATGCCACCTCACTATGGCTCTGTGGTGGGGAGTGCTTGAAAAATGTACAGTACTGCTGTCTGAAGTTCTCTCTGGGAGGAAGCTGTCCCTTACCTCTCGTCCTGATGCCCCACACTTCTGTTCCTCCCTGTATGCCGCTGATGTCCTTCAAGCAGCTGTTGGAGCTCAGAGGGAGGGAGTCTGAGTAAGCATCTGTGTGATGCAAGGCCCTATAATAGGAGAGGTCTGAGAACCTTGCAGTTTCTTCTGCTAACCCAACTCCCACTGATTTTTACAGCCAGACGTTATGGGGACTTATCTTCCTGGCACTGGAACCCTGGGCTGGTTGCTCTGGTGTAGGTTGGGATACCTCACTTCTGAGACATTCTTCCATTTTATATCCACCACACATGGGTTTGGGACCAAACTGTTCCATATCTCCGTGTCTCTGCCCCTCTATACCTCCTACTTGTCTGGATTAATGTGGTTTCTTTAATTCCTTAATTGTTAGACTCCTCAGTTTTCTGTTGGTTCTGCATGATGGTTGTTCTATACTTTAGTTGTAATTTTGCTGTGGTTGTGGTAGGAGGCAAGCTGCATTTACTTACACCACCATATTAACCAGAATTTAGTGTAGTATATTTTTAATTTCTAATGGGCTAGCTTATCTCTCACTACCTTCATGAAAAATTCTGGTTAAAATTATCACATACTGATAGTTTATAAAAACGCATTAGCGTCAGCAATTTTGAGACTCTGTAGGGAAATAAGGGCATTGTAGTTAAGCATAGGCTTGGGGTCAAATCCTATCTCAGTCACTTTGATATTTACTTATGAAAGTTACTTTTTTAAAAGCTCAATTTCCTCATCTGTAAAGTGTGTGTGGGTAGATGGTATCTACTTCCTGGGACTGTGAGAAATAAATAAGAAAAATTTTAAAAATGCTTAGCATTGTGTCTAAACAATGGGCAAGTGCTGAATAAATGGGTTAACTATTAACATCATGTCAGTTTCCACAGTCATCATTACTACCTCCATTTTCTTATCCCTCTACCATCATAATGGGTAGAAAGGAATATACAGCCAGCAAGCACCACTCTAATAGTCTTCTCTTTTAAAACAAGTTTATTCAATATTGAAAATGGTGTCTTGAGCGCTACTTCTATAAAGTCAACTCTGCATAATAAAGTCAACATCACATTGGATGAAGAAATTCCAATTGGAAAAATGATTGGAGTATGCCAGGCAACTGATGAAGATAATTTGGGAGATTTAACCTTTGAACTAGATCCATGGAATGTTCATTTTGCGATTGACAAAGGTAGGTTGAGAACTGTTTTTAGAAAATTATATCTCTTATATGCTATTGTTATCATTTGCTTATATTATGTCTCTGACCCTGGCTGGTTTGGCTCAGTGGATTGAGCGTCGGCCTGCGAGCTAAGTGTCGCTGGTTCGATCTTCCATTCAGGGCACATCAGAGAAGGAAAACTCTGACTCCAAAAAACCTCCGCTGCCTTGCGGCATACCTCTTCAGGGGAAAGGCTAAGGGAGTAAACCCCGACAGAAAATCCGGAGCCGGAGTCCCTAAGGCGGTTTGACGTTGTAGTCAACACTGACAACTCCTGCGGCGCACCTGAAGCCAAGCTGTATTGACTCCGTGTTTCCCTTGGACCCTTCAGCTGCGAAGAGAGGGGGGGTCTGCTGCATGGGCAACAGCAGACCCTCCATATCACCCTGCCCAGGCTCTGTAGCTTCAGCTTCACTGGAGAGGACACTCCAGCGTCATCGCAAGATGTCGATTCAACACAGGAGGAGACAGATACCGTGTCACTCCCGAGTCGGACTGCACAGCCATTCTCGGCGGTGCAGATAGACTCTTAAGAAGCTACACCATCGTCTCTCGAGACGGACGGGTATGGGCAGCGGCGGACCCTCCGTGTCACCCTGCCCGGGCTCTGTAGCTTCAGCTTCACTGGAGAGGACACTCCAGCGTCATCACAAGATGTCGATTCGACGCGGGGGGAGACGGATGCCGTGTCACTCCCGAGTTGGACTGCACAGCCATTCTCGGCGGTGCAGATAGACTCTTGGGAAGCTACACCATCGTCTCTCGAGACGGACGGCTGCCGACGACGACGACGACGATATTATGTCTCCTCTCTAAGGCTGAGTTTCTTGAGGGTAGGTTATCAGATTGTCTTAATTTGCAGAACCCCTACAAGAAGAACATAGTACTGCAGATGTTGAACAACTCTCTGCAAGACCAGTTCTTTGTCCACAGATGAGCTAACATATTGCTCTTCATGACTGATACAGAATGAATGCCCTGGCTCTGCAATCTACATGACATTCCTGCTCATCTTATTATATGTAAAGCATTCTGCTCCACTTCAGGTCCAAATTTTTGTGAAAGAGAATCTGATTGGACTTTTTAGAGTCAGCCATTCACTTCTCAGCCAATCAGCTTTGGCTGAGGTTGAGCGTCAGTCAGATTATGGGGTATATAAGACTTGTTCTGGAGGTGAAAAGAGAGGAGGTGGTCATCTTCAGCACATGTGCAGGTTTGGGCTATTGTAGCAGGTGCTGTCAGTGTTCCACCCATATTTCCTCAGGCCTTAACATTTCAGTTTCTTGACTTCCAACTGTTAATATCTGCATTTCTTTGCTTGAGGGATTATTTAGTGTCTGACATCTGCCTCATTTCTGCTCCACAAATAGCAGGTTTAAAGTGTTGGAACCAGCCTGTTCAATGTCTCCATGTCTCAATTACTAACCACCCATAAGCTCTTAACCAAATACTAAAGAGAATTTGTATATAAGTGGTCCAGCTTCTTTCCCCTGGAGTGGAACAACTGTGAATGTATTGCACTGGCTTGTAGAGTTCCCCAGTGCTATTAAGCTCTAGTTGTCCATAGTAGTAACTTGCTTGATAACATATTTTTTTTTATTGGCAGCCTTCCCCTCTCTGTCTCACTACACCCATACCACATTGCTCTGGATCACCTCTCAAATAAACTATTGCACTAAAATTCTCATCTCTGGTCCTGCTTTGGGGGAAGCCCCAATAAAGACAGTCACCATTCCTTCTATTCTGAATTACTGCATAGATCTCTTACCTGGGCTTCTTCTTTCATACTTACCCCCTCCATTAGTGTCATCAGAGCAACTAGGATGAATGAAAAAAAAACAACCAGTTAAGTTGGATCATACTCTTCCTCCAAGTAAAGCTCTCCTGAGATTGTCCTTTACACTTGGAATGCAATCTAGACTTATCTCGTCTTCAAGAATCTGTCTTCTCTGGACTTTGTCTCTTTCTCAAACATCCTCATGTTTCTTATCTCCCCCTTGTTCATTATACTGCCCCCAAAACACTAGGCTGCCTGATTTGAACCTTGATCCTTGTATCTTTCAGAATTTGACCATTAGACACTAAATTGATCACATTATAGTTTTTATTTTCTTAATAATATGTCTATTGAAGTTTTTTACACTTGTTTAGTGGTTTGTTTCTCAGCTCAGATTGTAAATTCCACAAAGGCAGAGAGGAACTTTGTTGTGGTATATATAGTATTCAGTACAGCACCTGGCACATAGCTGTCATTTCATAAATGTTTGTTGAATGAATGGGTGGATGGGTTGGGTGGAAATGTGTACAGTGAGTCATTATTTTGTTACTGTGTTTTCACTTATGACATTCTCTCTGATCACCACCATTTCTTTATCCTATATGTCCTTCAAGGCCTAAATTAAGGTCCCCCCTCTTCTGGAAAGTCTTCCCTGGTCCCCTAATTTAAAAAAATGTTTTTGTTTTTCCTACCAGCTAGCATAATATTATGATTAATGAAGGTATTTTGGTGATAAACAATTGCACTTGTGTCTACATTTTAAATCAGTTTCTTAATTCTACTGAACAAGGCATAATTCACACTTTATCTCTTTCATTGTTGTATAATAATTAATTTTGAAAATGACAGCATGGACTGTTTTGCAGCAAGATATGTTGTTCTGTTTCAGGTCATGGGACTGTAGTTACTGCTGCCCGCCTTGATGTGGAGAGAGCTGGGTTTGCACGTGTTCAGTCCTTCTCCATTAAAGCTTGTGATCATGACCAGCGGTGTGCAGCAATTCCAGTGATGATCTATATCCATGGCATTAATGACAACCCCCCTTTCTGTGATCAATATCTGATTAGGTGAGCTGAGATGAGTGTGCTGGATTAAGAGTTCAGAGTGGAGAGCAGATATATTGCTATGTGTATTGGCTCAGCTAAACGTGGGTTAATCATCACAATGACTATTGTTCCATCTCATATTTTGGTTCTCAGAAATGACTTGTTGGAAGGTGAGCTTCCTGGATCTGAGTTACTAAATTCTTAAAAACCTGTGTTTTTGAGTCCCAGACCTGGCTTGGAATCCTGGTTCTATCACTTACTAGCTGTGTGAGCTTGGGTAATTTACTTAAGCTCTTTGATCTTCAGTTTCTTTCTTTATTAAATGGGATAATGATAATGCTTACTTATAGGAGATTTTGAAGAATAAATGGGATAATTAATGTAACTTTCTGAGCACAGTGCTGAGTATGTGTTGTCAGTTTCATAATTGCTATTTATCACAGTTCCATAATCCCTTTTCTGCCACCCTTGGCACTGGATATGTTTCAGGATAAATATTAAAAAAATTTTTTTAGAAAGGTAGTATGGTGTATATGCCATGTATTATGCAAATGCCCTAAATTCAAATCCGTGAATATCTCTGCAGTAAAGATATGAATATTCACAGTAGGTGAGACAAGGAAAGATCTGACAGTTCAGGTAATGTATGGATGTCAACAATTTAAGGTCAGGTCAGGTTTTGATGACAAATAAGTTATGAGAAAATTCTGAGTTTTAGAGCTTTTGGACTTTGGAATTTGGGTAGGGATTTTGGGGCTATGTTCTTGTCAGCATGGCTGTTTTTATTACTTGAAGATCAGTCTCCAAACCACCATTTCTGTCACTCTTCTTTGTCAAGCTCTTGGCTACACATAAGACAGCTGCCTCTGTGTTTCCCAGGCTTTCTTCCTGATTACTTGGCTTCTGATAATTACTACCCATGTGGTCTTGTTTGGCCCCCCTTATTCTACCTTTTAAATGGAGATGATAATCTCACCCGCCTCATAGAATTGTTATAAGGGTCAAGTACAGCAAGGCTTGGAATTTGTTCAGTATAGGGTTTGGCATATACTCAGAAAATGTTATCATTTTTCCTTCTCTTCTTCCTTTTTTATTTTTCCAAGAAGATTATAGTTAATTAACCAAACACCCACCACACACTGCACCCAGTCTATAGTCCCTGGAGGTGACAGAAGTATTTGCTATGATCATTTGCTATTAGGAGATTGTATCCTGTTAGGATGATAAGATGAATACATATGAAACAATAGTAAAAAGTACAAGATGGTTTAAAATTATGTGTTGTGCTTTAATTGTTAAGAGGAAGAATATGTTGGATTGAAATATTCAGGGGAGCTTCCTGAAGGAGCAAGGTCTATGCTAGTCTTTGAATAATAAATAAAATTTAGACTCTGAAGGCTTACAAGTGGGCGCTGAGACAGAGAGATCCCAGGAAAGAAATGAGTGAGCACATAGAGATGTAAGTAAGCCCACTGCAACTATAGACTGTTAAAGATTGTCCCTCTTGACAACACCATACAGATGCTCCAGATAGGAACATTTCCACTTATCTGATTCCCACTCAAGCATCTCCGCTGAAGTGTCCTTAATAGACTTCAAAACAAGTACCTAGCTGGGTGCAGAAAATAAAAACTCGCAGAAAATGAGGAAAGTCTTACCAAATTCATAGCACTTTTTTGGAAATGGCTTCCCAGATGATGCTCCAAATCTGGACTCTCTGCCCAGGATAAATAGAGTAATCATACACTTGCATTATTCAAACTACTAGATGCTTAAGCAAAAAAAATATAATATTATGTTTTAAAAGGCTATCCATTTAAATGAATTTTTCTTCTTAAAAAACAGGTACACAGGCAAAGAGGTGATTGCAAATAATACAGTAGTTGCAAAACTCTTCTGTCATGACCTTGACAAGCCTCCTGATGTGATACATTTTGCTCCAAACTTGGGGTCAATTGGTTCTGGACAACTCTTTGAGCAAGTGCCAAATGCTGAAAATTTCATCCAGGTGAGCACCAACTACTCTACCTCCTGGGAGTTTTCCGAAGGAGGCGGAGTCATTTCACGGCCACAGTTGGATGCTGATAAATTCGGCAAGAGGAGCTCTGAGACAGCAGATAGGGTCTGGCCTCCTTCACTGTCTTGTTGGAAGGCAAGTGGGCAAGTGCTTTATAATCTCACTGCTGGCCTTCCTTTTCTCCTTAAAAAAAATCATTTATGCTATTACAGTTGCCCCACTTTTTCCCCTTTTGTCCCTCTCCAACTAATCCACTCCCCACTTTCATAATCAGTCCATACCTTTTTGTCCATGTCCATGGGTCTTTTATATATGTTCTTTAACTAATCCCTTCATCTTCTTTTAATCAGTCCCTGCCTCCTTCCCTTCTTACAGCTGTCAGTCAGTTTCATGATTCTATGCCTCTAGCTCTCTTTTGCTCATTAGTTTATTTTGTTCATTAGATTCCTCTTATAAGTGAGATTATATGATATTTGGTTTTCACCCACTGGCTTATTTCACTTAACATATTAGTCTCTAGTTCCATCCATGCTGTCGCAAAAGGTAGGAATTCCTTCTTTCTTTCTGCTATGTAGTATTCTATTGTGTAGATGGTAGATGTACCACAGTGTTTTAATCCACTCATCTGTTGAGGGGCACTTAGGCTGTTTCCAGCACTTGGCTATTGTAAATACCACTGCTATGAACATGGGGGTGCATAAATTCGTTTGAATTGGTGTTTCAGTACTCTTTGGGTGTATTCTCAGCAGGGGAATTACAGAATCAAAAGGCAGTTCCATTTTTAATTTTTTGAGGCTATTTCGCACTGATTTCTACAGGGCTTCACCAGTCTGCATTCCCACCAACAATGCACTAGGATTCACTTTTCTCCACACCCTCGCTAGCACTCATTTGTTTATTTGTTAATGATGGCCATTCTGACATGTGTGAGGTGATATCTCTTTATGGTTTTACTTTACGTCTCTCTGACGGCTAGTGATGTTGAGCATTTTTTCATATGTCTATGAGTCATCTGTATGTTCTCCTTGGAGAAGTGTCTATTCAAGTCCTTGGCCCATTTTTAAATTGCATTGTTTGTCTTCCTGGTGTTGAGTTGTATGAGTTCCTCATATATTTTGGAAATTAAACCCTTGTCTGATGTATTTTTGACAAATACGTTCTCCCTTAGTCAGTTCCACTTTTATTTTGATGATGGTTTCTTTAGCTGTATGCAAGCTTTTTAATTTGATGTGGTCTCATTTGTTTATTTTTTTCTTTATTTCCGATGCTCTAGGAGATGTACCAGCAAAAGTACTACTACAAGAGATATCCAAAATTTTACTGCCTGTGTTTTCCTCTAGGATTTTTATGGTATCATGACTTCTATTTGTCTTTTATCCATTTTGAATTTATTCTGGTGTGTGGTGTAAAATTGTGGTCTCATTTATTTGCGTGTACAAGTCCATTTATTGAAGAGTGTCTTTAGTTTGTTGTATGCTTTTGCCTCCTTTGTCAAATATCAATCGACTGTAAGTATATGGACTTATTTCTGGGCTCTCTGTTCTGTTCCATTGATCTATGTGTCTGTTCTTATGCTAGTACAAGACTGTTTTGATTACAGTGGCCTTGTAGTGTAGTCTGAAAGCAGGTATTGTGATGGTTCCACTTTTTCCTTTTTTTATTTTTCAAGTTTGCTGAGGCTATTAGGGGTCGTTTTTAGTTCCATATAAATTTTTGGAGTATTTGTGCTAGATCTGTGAAATATGCCATTGGTATCTTAATAAGAATTGCATTAATCTATAGATTGCTTTGGGTAGTATGGACATTTTAATGATGTTAATTCTTCTGATTCATGAATATTTTATATGCTTCCACTGATTTATATCTTCTTCAATTTTTTCTTTAGTGTTCTATACTTTTCTGAGGTCTTTTACTTTCTTCATTAAATTTATTCCTACATACCTTTTTTTTTGTTGTTGCAGTATCAATGGGATTATTTTCTTAGATCCTTTTCTGACAGTTCTCTGTTGGTGTACAAAAATGCCCTTGATTTCTGAATATTGGCTTTGTATTCTGCTACTTGATCATGGTGTACAATCTTTTTTTATGTATTGCTGGTTCCAGTTTGCTAATATTTTGTTGAGGATTTTAGCATCTATATTCATCAGAGATATTGTCTGTAATTTCTTTCTCTGCTGTGTCCTTCCCTGGTTTTGGAATTAGAATAATACTGGCCTTGTAAAAAGAGTTTGAAAGTCTTCCCTTTTCTTGAATATTTTGGGAATAGATTGAGAAGGAGAGGTATTAGTTCTTCCTAGAATGGTAAAATTCACCTTTGAAGCCAGCCAGTCCAAGGCTTTTGTTTGTTGGGAGTTTTTGATTACTGCTTCAATTTCACTAGTGTGATCTGCTTCTTCCTTATATAGTTTTAGAAGATTGTATGTTTCTAGAAATTTACTCATGTTTTCCAAGTTGTCAAATGTGTTGGTGGTATGTAGTTGTTCATAATATTTTCTTATAACCTTCTGTATTTCTTTGGTGTCAGTTGTTATTTCCCCTTTTTAATTTATGATTTTATTTATTTGGGCCCTCTCTCTTTTTTTTTCTTGTTGAGTCTGGTTAAAGATTTGTCAATCTTGTTTATCTTTTCAAAGAGCCAGTTCTTGGATTCATTGATTTTTTTTTTGTATCTTTTTTTTAAGACTCTCTTTCATTTAATTCTGCTCACTTTGGGCTTTGTTGTTCTTTTTCAAGTTCCTTCAAGGTTAAGTTAGATTTTTTATTTGAGCTTTTTATTGTTTTTGAAATAAGCCTGTAATTCTATGAATTTCCCTCTTAGAATTGCTTTCCCCCTTGCCCACATTTTGGATTGTTGTCTCCTCATTTTCATTTGTTTCAAGGTATCTTTTGATTTCTTCCTTGATTTCAGTGTTGACCCATTTATTGTTTAATAACATGCTATTTAGTTCCCAAGTCTCTGTATTTTTCATTGTTCCTCTTGTGACTGATTTCTAGTTTCATAGCACTGTGGTCAGAGAAAATGCCATATACCCTTGAAAAGTATGTATATTCTCCTGTTTGGGGTTGGAAATGCTCTAAAGATATCAATTAAATCCATTAGAGCTAGTGTGTCATTTAAGATTGTTGTCCCCTTGTTAATTTTATGTCTGGAAGATCTATTCATTAAAATCAATGGGGTGTTAAAATCCCCAACTATGACTGTATTTATGTCAGTCTCTCCCTTTATGTCTATCAAGATTTGCTTCACATATTTAAGTGCTCCTATGTTGGGTGCATAAATGTTTACTGGGGTTATATACTCTTTTTGGATTGTATCGTATCGTATCGTATCGTATCATATCGGCAGCCGTCCGTCTCAAGAGACGATGGTGTAGCTTCTTAAGAGTCTATCTGCACCGCCGAGAATGGCTGTGCAGTCCAACTCGGGAGTGACACGGTATCTGTCTCCTCCCGTGTTGAATCGACATCTTGTGATGACGCTGGAGTGTCCTCTCCAGTGAAGCTGAAGTTACAGAGCCTGGGCAGGGTGATATGGAGGGTCTGCTGTTGCCCATGCAGCAGACCCCCCCTCTCTTCGCAGCTGAAGGGTCCAAGGGAAACACGGAGTCAATACAGCTTGGCTTCAGGTGCGCCGCAGGAGTTGTCGGTGTTGACTACAACGTCAAACCGCCTTAGGGACTCCGGCTCCGGATTTTCTGTCGGGGTTTACTCCCTTAGCCTTTCCCCTGAAGAGGTATGCCGCAAGGCAGCGGAGGTTTTTTGGAGTCAGAGTTTTCCTTCTCTGATGTGCTCTGACTGTGGATTGTACCTTTATCATTATGTAGTGTCCTTCTTACTAAAGCCTTTGTTTTAAAGTCTATTTTGTCAGATATCAGCACTGCTACCCTAGCATTTTTTCCCTTCTGTTTTTGTGAAGTATATTTTTCTATTCCTCACTCTTAGCCTGTGTATATCTTTTGATATGAGATGGGTCTCTTAGAAGTAGCATATATATGGGTCTTGTTTTCTTATCCATTCAGCTATCCTATTTCTTTTGGTGGAGCATTTAAGCTATTTGCATTTAAAGTGATTATTGATAGATACATATTTAGTGCCAGTTTATTGTTAGACTATAGTCCTCTGTTTTTTACTTTTTTTCTTTCTCTTTTTCTTCTTCTTTTTAAAGCAAGCCCAAAACATTTCTTGACATACTGGTTTGGTGTTAACAAACCCCTTTAGCTTTTCCTTGTCTGGGAAGCTCCTTATTTCTCCTTCAATTTTAAATAATAGTGTTGCTGGGTAAAGTAGCCTTGGTTGTAGGTCCTTGCTTTTCATTACCTAAAATATTTCATGCTACTCCCTTCTGGTCTGAAATATTTCTGTTGAAAAATCAGATGAGAGTCTAAATGGTTCTCCCTTGTATGTAACTACCTCCTTTTCTCTTGCAATTTTTAGGATTCTCTCCTTGTCTTTAAGATTTGCCATTTTAATTATGATGTTGTTTTGGTGTAGGTCTCTTTGGGTCCAAGTTGTTTGGGACTCTCTGACATTCCTGGACATGTGTCTTTTTCCTTCACCAGATTAGGAAAGTTTTTGGTCATTATTTCTTCAAATAGGTTCTTGATCCCTTGCTCACTCCTCCTGCTATTCCTACAATGTTGATGTTATGCTTCATGTTGTCCAAAATGTTTCTTAAACTCTTCTCATTTATCTTAAATTAGTTTTTTTCTTTTTGCTGCTCTGCCTGGGTGTTTTTTCCTACCTTGTCTTCCAAATCACTGATTCAATCCTTTGGTTCATCTAACCTCTGGTTTATTCTTCCAGTGTATAATTTACTTCAGATATTACATTCTTTATTTTTGACAGTTTCTTTTATATTTGTTCCTATGTCTTTTTTCACAGTGTTGAGTATCCTTATAATCATTATCTAAACTCTTTATCTGATAAGTTGCTTGCCTTCATTTTATCTAGCTCTTCTTCTGGAGAATTCTCTTGTTCTTTCATTTTGGGTATGTTTCTTTGTCTTTCCATTTTGGCTGCTTCTTTTATTTGTTTCTATGTATTAGTTTGACCTGCAAGACCCTGGTGTTGGCCTTTGTCAAATGCTGCTTGTGACTGGCCCTGTTAAACCATTTGGAGCTATTAGTTATCCACAGCATGTGGCTTTTTCTGATGTCCTTGTTTGTGTGTAGAAAGAGCCAGGCTGTGTACCAAATGCTGGCTATTACCATCACCAGACCATGGGGAGGGTCAGCCGAAGTCATTTGGAGGGGAGTGCTCTTTCTGAGAAAGATGGCCTCAGAAGCATGGGGAATGACACAGCACTGGGATCCTGGCAGCTGTTCCTTCAGTTCTCTCCCCAAGCCAGCAGCCCCAGACTCTCCTCATGCATCCCTAGTCTACTCTGCCCATACTCTTTTGGGGCCCAGTGTAAGTGACTGCAAATGAAATTTTTTGTCTTGGCCTTTTAAGGGGCTCTCTGAGTCTCCAGTCATCTCTCCCTGGCAGACGGAAACCCTGCTGCTTTTTACAGCTGGATGTTATCTGTGTTCCCTTCTGGCTTGGTGCTATAGGTTGTGGAGCCCAGCTTGGGGTTTAGATCGCACACTTCTCAGGGGGAACTCCCCAGCTGCTGAAATATCCCCCCAGAACTGCAGCTGCCACTCATGGGAACGCAGACAGCCCTCTGGTGCTGCCTCCACACTCCCTACCAGTCTTTTGTGGTAAAGTATTTTCTTCTGCCTGTCCTTGATTATAAGGCTTCTCTCCAGCTAGAGTTCAATGGTTATTCAGGATGATTTCTCTAGAATTTAGTTGTAATTCCAGATTGGTCTTTAGAGGAAGTAGTGTAGATTCCACCTACTCCTCGACTGTCTTGATCCTTTGCTACCCAGCTATTTTTTTCTCCATTTCCATAAATATTTTTTCCATCCCTTCCCTTTCAGCTGGTGTAAATCTTTTGTTCTGATGTTGGTCTCATGTAGACAGTATATATTGGGGTCATGCTTTCTTATCAATTCAGCTACCCTATGTGTTTTTTTTTTTTTTTAGATTTTAGTTATTTATTTTTAGAGAGAGAAGAAGGAAGGGAGAAAGAGAAGGAGAGAAACATCAGTGTGTGGCTGTCTCTCACATGCCCCCAACTGGAGACTTGGCCTGCAACCCAAGCATGTGCCCTGACTGGGAATCAAGACAATAACCCTTTGGTTTGCAAGCTGGTGCTCAATCCACTGAGCCACTCCAGCTAGGGCATAAATTGCTTTTAATAGTATATATAGTGGATGTTGAAAGCACAGCATAAAATTGGAATATAGTAGGGCTCAATACAAGGCAGCAAGTGCCATCATTATATTGGTGGCACCAAAGTTGTGGAAATAGTGAGACCTTGTATTCAGAAAAAAAAAAAACCAAAAAAAAAAAAAATGCCTAGATTAACAATGTACAAGTTTTCAAATGGCCGTGTAAAAGATGAATGGGAAAGGGAGAGCTTGGGTGGACCAGGAACTAGACAATTGGTTTGTGTGTCCTGTGTCTGGAATGATGATGAGACAAGGAAAACACAAACTCCTGTGCATTTTGAGTTATTCTCCCAGCCACTAGGGGTCTGATGAGGCCATGACAAAGTCCTAGTCCTAAGGTCATAGAAACTGTGCCCTGACTAGGAATTGAACTGGCAACGCTTCAGTTCACAGGCCAGTGCTCAATCCACTGAGCCACACCAGCCAGGGTTACCCTATGTTTTTTGATTGGAGCATTTAGTCCATTTACTTTTAAGGTTAATATTGATGAGTATTTATTCATTGCCATTTTTTCCTTTGTATTTATGTCCCTCTCTCTCTATTTCTTCTCCTTCTTAAAACAACCCATTTCCCATGTTTTGCAATACTGATTCTGTGGAAATGTACTCCTTCATTTTTATATCTTTTGATGTGGGAATGTCTTTATTTCACCTTCCATTTGAAATGAGAGCCCTGCTGGATAAAGTAGTCTTGGTTGCAGTTCCTTGCTTTCATTACTTGGAATATTTCATGCCAATTTTTTCTAGCTTATATCGTTTCTGTTGAGAAATCAGCTGACAGCCATTTCTATGCCCTTTTTCATGCTAATGTAGTTTTCACTAAGTTCCTTGTAGTTCTCACTGAGTTCTTTGAGCATCTTTATAACCATTACTTTGAATTCAATGTGTGATTGTTTGCTTGCATCAGTTACATTTAGCTCTTTTTTCTGAGGATTCCTCCTTTTCTTTTGATTGGGGTTTGTTTTTTGTCTCCCCATTTTAGTTGTCCGTTTTTGTCTGTTTCTATGTTTTAGATAAATCTGCTTTGACTCCCTGTCTTGTGGGGTAGACTTATGTAGTAGGAGTTCTGTGGGCCCTAGTGGTGCAGACTCCTTGATGTCCTGATCTGGATGCTCTGGAAATGTTCTCTGTTGGGATATGTGGGCTCTCCTATTGTTTTTGGGTCCTGGTTTTTGTTGACTTGTTCATTTGTGAGGTCTACACTCTGCTGACTGAGAAGCTAAACCCTTCATGTCTTGTATGCTATTGTACAGGCTCTGGCAGAACAATGCAAAACAACACAAAGAAACAAAACCAATACAAACAATGCCCCCAACCACAACAGCAACTTCAAGGACAAAAGGTCAGAGAATAGAAAAAGTGGAAAGAAAATGGAATATTGGGGAATGGGAGAAATAAAAGAAAAAGAATAAGAGAAGACCAAAGACAAGAAAAGTGATTATGGGAGGAGAAAAGGGGGAAGAACTAATTCAAATAATGAATTGAAAAAGGAAAAAAAGGACAAAGAAAGATTAAGAATAACAAAAATAAGAAAAGGAAAGAAGAAGGGAACAAGGGGGTAATCAATGGTAAGAATAAAATAAGAGCTATGACAGAAAAAATAGAGCAAAAAAAGAGAAGACAAAGAAAAACAGGAAAAAAAACTAATGAAAAAGGCTATGACAAAGAAAAAATAATTAAAATAATTAAAAAGAACAAAGTGGAATTCATCTCAGCAGAGTTCAGTGCTCATATGCTGGGTCCTCCTTGTGACTACAGCTCTCCTGTAGTCTGAGGCTGGTGTACACAGTTTCAGGTGGGTGTTGTCCACATCCAGACCTCAGCAGCCTGTTCAGAGCTTCCAGTGATCTACCGTTTGTAGCTGATTCCTTTGGGCTTTGCTGTGCCCAGGTTGAGCCAAGCTTCTCTGCACAGCTGGGTTTTAACAGCACTAGGTCCAGGGTTGTGTCAGCAAATGTCCAAGTCATTCCAAGATCTACCTCTGTCTGCCTCCTCCTGCTGGCCTGATGTCATCTTTAAACTAGTTGTAGATTCAACTGTTTCTGAGAGGATTTCTGGTTGGATTGGGGGAATGGGAGTTCTGGATCTCCCATGGCAGGTAACTTTCACACTTATGGAAAGATGATTGGTGTGTTCTCCCACTCCTGAGCTACTGGTGAGTCTAATTGGGATTATTTTCCTGTATTGAGCAGGGTGGGACCCCTAGTAGGCTCTTGGATGGGACCTCCAGAGTCCTGAGTTTTGGTTCTGCCAGAAACAAGGAGTGTGTTTCTATGGCTCTCTCATGAAGGGGACATGCCATTCTGTTTCTTGGGAGAGTATATGGTATGGCTGTGCCCAACAGGCAGTTTCTCACACCTTTTGAGTCTGCTGCTGTCTCCTCAGCATGGGTTAAGATGCAGGATGGGAGAAAAGAAAGAATAAAAGAAAAAAACCCACATAAGACAATACAAACAAACAAACAAAAAACCAAAAAAACCCGAACCACATAAAGGTGAAAAAAAAGATGCACGGTGGAGGGAGCAGGATTGTAGAGAGTGGGTGGGGTGAGTGATATCCTGCAGGATATGGTAATTGCTTCACCCTTGGGAGGGGCTTGCTCTTCTCAAGCAAGACTGCAACTGTGGAATCCAGGTATATCCCTGCACCAAAAGCCCCACAGCTGCTTCCCCACGTCGCTCTCCAGTGCATCCCACACTAGACTTTACTCCTGAGATGACAGTCCATGCTGCCTTCCCTTTGCTGAGGCTCAAGGTGAGTGGTTGCAAGCACAAGATCTGTGCTTTGGCCCCTTTAAGAATTAAGAAAGGAAAAAGAATAGAGCTTTTGTCTTCTGCAGATTTTGTCTCTCCCCAGCAGAGACAAATCCTGCAGCCTTTTACCACTGGGTGCTGCATGGTCTGCTGATTTTGGCACTAGTGCTCTGTATTTGGGAGCCTGGTTTGCACTCCCCACTTCTCTCCTTTCAAGGGCTTCCCACAGCTGTGCCACTGCCTTAGCCCACTGTTCCTGCGAAATGGCCAGTCCCATTAATAACCTTACCCTTCCTAATGGTTGTGGTTTTTCTTTATTTTTCCTTGTCCTTAGTTAAACGCCTCTTTTTGGGGTAGTCTTTGATTTATTTCAGGTGTCGAGTCCTCTCTTTAGTTTTATTTCCAATTTGGTTCTAGGAAGAGGTGCACAATATATCTTCCTATTCTGCTGCCATCTTTTTTTCCTCTCCTTTTTGTAATTAGCAAAAATAACTTATATTCTAGTTAGTCAGTGAACTAAATCAGAGCTAAAAGTTGCATGCTGATTTCCTCAAAAATACGTGTGACTCTGTGTGCTTTAATGACGTCCTCTTGGCATCAGCAGTAGTAGTTCAGCTTCTTTTTTTACCCTCTGGAAACTTTCCATATGTAAAAGGTGGACAAAGTAAGCTTTTTCCCACTTCTTATGATGAGATTATGCCTTGGAAGAAATCCTTTCTTCTCTTACTTTTCACAGGTCTTTATTTCAAAATGCCAGTCCTTGTTAGGCTGGCATGATTGCTCCTTAACTCAAACATAACTAAGCACTCCCTTTAGCCAGAAGATATGGACAAGAAAGCCATTAATGACCTCTTCTGCTTTGGTCCTAATCCTAAATTTTCTTGACTAACTCCAAGAGATACAAGCTGAGTATTTCCATATGTTGTGAATTTTAGAAGCTTAGTCACAGAGCAAAGAGGTTTTCTGGGTTGATGTTCATTTTGAAATGCAAGGCTAAACTGTCATTTTTAAAAAAAATGGAGTTTGGATAAAAACGGAAGTATTGTAAACATGATGCCAACTAACACTTGGGTCCTCACATGTGCTTTCTATATTTTTGAATAATTCCTTCCACCCATCACCTACCTCTAATTAATTTCTATATTTTCATAATAATCTTTTAGGTATTAAATGTTACTTATTTCTATAAGCTTCCTTTTATTACCATAACTTGCTTAGTTTTCCTGGATATGAACTCACATTATAAGTTCTACTTTCCTTGTCAAACACATTAGATTTTGTTATAACTGCCTATTTAATTGTTGGTCTTTTTCTGAGTGGTCGATTTTTGTGTAGCAACACCTTCTATAGTGCTAGGTGCATAGAGGGTACTCAATATACTTGAGTCAATGAATGAATGAATGAATCAGATACTAATTTTTTAAAAATGTTATTTTTACCAAATGCCTGGATACCTGGTGTTATACTGACCCATTTCAACTGAGCTTTGTGCCAATGCTACTATATTAGAGTTGTCTTCAAGTCTTTGCTCAGGGGTCATATTGTTTATTGTTATATCACCAATGCCTCTGACTATACCTGGAAATTATTTAGTACTCAATAGATATTTTAAAAATATTGAGTAACTGGTCATGATAGGAATAATGTACATTTACTATAGTGCCTTATTAATTACAAAGTACTTTTAAAATATTTTATCTTTTTAAATATTTTGCTTGAGGTCACACAATGAGCATGTATTGAAGGCAAGATGTGACCCATGCTTTTTTTCTATAATGCCACGATACTTTGTCTAAAAATAGGTGCTCTGGAAGGAGATCATAGGAGTACCTTTGTTCCACCAAAGTGCTTTCTTCTGTGTGTCACACACTTTGATCAGTCTTATTCTCATGTCATTTTTATTGAGTTAAAATGGCCATACTTTTGCCTTTTCCAGAATTATTATTTAAAACATGTACATTAAAAAAATTAGGCCCTTCTCCTGAAATAATTTTGTTCTAAAAGGTTGTCAAAGAAATGGATTATGAAAACCCAGAAATGATTGCAGCTGGACATATCTATGAAATGACAATTTCAGTATTTGATGACCTACATCCTTCCCATACAGGTAAGCCTGATAAACTTTTCAGGGAACATCAAGTAAGGCACTTTAGAGTCTTCACTTTAGGTTTTAAAATGTAAATATTCATTATTTCTGGGATGGTTTTCCTAAATTAGGCAAAGAAGGAAAGAGAGAATTAAATAGACTTACATTGGAAATTATTGTTAGATCTGAGGAGTCTCTTTCACCTGCTAACATCACCTTCAGCAATACGGTTCATTAAAAACAGCTCTGCCTGAGATTTTTGGTACTAGAAGTGGCCAGGGATGTGTAGAGCCCAACCATTATGCTTGACACTTAAATATCTTTATGTCTAGTGCCTTAGTTTATTTAGGCTACTCTAACAAAATACTCTGGAGTGGCTTATGAACAATAGAAATGTATTTCTGAGAGTATGGAGATGGAGAAGAGCTAGCAGATCTGGTGTCTGATGAAATCCACTTCCTAGGTCATAGGTATCTGTCTTCTCACTGTAGCTTCACATAGCAGAAGGCATGGGGGAGCCCTCTGGGTTCTCTTTAATAAGGGCTCTATTCCCATTTATGAGGATTCCACTCTTACAACCTAATTACATCAGAAAGGCCTGACTTCCAAATGCCATTGCATTGTGGACATAGGTTTCAACATATGAACTTTGGAGAGACACATATATTCAGTCCATAATGATTAGTAATGTCAAACATCTTTTATTTGCTTTCTATGAGGCCAGTATTAACCTGACTCCAAAACTAGGTCAAGAAACAACAAAGAAATAAAACTATAGGCTAATATCGCTGATGAACATAGATACTAAAATCCTCAACCAAATATTTGCAAACTGGATCCAGCAATACATTAAAAAGATCATACACCACAATCAGTGGGATTTATCCCAGGGATGCAAAGATAGTATAACATTCACAAATCAATAAATGTAATACAGCACATATATACAATGAAAGACAAAAATCAAATGATCATATCCATAGATGCTGAAAAAAATTTTGATAAGTACAACACCCATTTATGAAGAAGACATTCAGCAAAATGGAAATAGAGAGAGCATACCTCAACATAATAAAGGCCATATATGAGAAACCTGAAGCCAACATCATACTCAATGGATAAAAAATGAAAGCATTTCCCCTGATCATATCCATAGATGCTGAAAAAAATTTTGATAAGTACAACACCCATTTATGAAGAAGACATTCAGCAAAGTGGAAATAGAGAGAGCATACCTCAACATAATAAAGGCCATATATGAGAAACCTGAAGCCAACATCATACTCAATGGATAAAAACTGAAAGCATTTCCCCTGAGATCAGGAAAAAGACAAGGATGTCCACTCTCTTCACTCCTATTCAACATAGTGTTGGAAGTTCTAACCACAGCAATCAGACAAAAAAAGAAATAAGAGGCATTCAAATTGGAAAAGAGGAATTAAAACTGTCATTATTTCAGATGAAATGATAGTGTACATAGAAACCCTACAGACTCCATTAAAAACCACTCGACATAAGAAGTGAATTTGCCAAAATAACAGGGTACAAAGTCAGTATTCAGAAATTGAAGGCATTTCTGTACACCAATGGTAATATCAGAGCTAGGAAGTAAAAAAAAAAAAATTATCCCATTTACTATAGCAACAACAAAAATAAAGTACTTTGGAATTAACTTAACCAAAGAGGTAAAAGACCTATACTTGGAAAACTACAGAACACTGAAGAAAAAAATTAAGCAAGATACAAATAAATGGAAGCATATACCATGTTCATGAATGGGAAGAGATCAATATCATTAAAATGTCCATACTACTCAAAGCAATTTAAAGATTCAATGCAATCCCTATTAAAACACCAATGACATATTTCACAAACCTAGAAGAAATACTTCAAAAATTTGTATGGAACCTAAAAAGACCCTGAATAGCAGCAGCGATCTTGAAGAAGGACACAGTAGGAGAAATCACAATACCTGATATCAAACTATACTACAAGGCTACTATAATCAAAACAATCTGGTACTGGCATAAGAACAGACATATAGATCAATGTAATAGAATAGAAAGCTCAGAAATAAACCCAGATTTATACGAACAACTAATATTTGACAAAGGGGGAAGGAACATAAAATGGAGTGAAAATAGCTTCTTCAACAAATGGTGCTGAGAGAACTGGACAGGGACATAAAAAACAAACAAAAAAATGAAACTAGCGCACCAACTTAAATCATACATGAGAATAAACTCAAGAGGTATAAAAGACATAAATGTAAACCATGACACCATAAAAGCCCTAGAGGAAAACGTGGGCAGGAAAATCTCAGATATCCCACATAACAATATTTTCACTGATATATCTCCTATAGCAAAGGAAATAAAGGAAAGAATAAACAAATGGGACTACATCAAACTAAAGAGTTCCTGATCAGCAAAAGAAAACATCAGCAAGATGAAAAGGGAACCAACTGTATGGGAAAACATTTGCCAGTGATACCTCCGGCAAGAATATGATCTCCAAAATATATAAAAAATTTGTACAACTCAACACCGAGAAGACAGAAAATCCAATTAAAAAAGTGGACAAAGGACCTGAAGAGACACTTCTCCAAGGAGGACATAGAGAGTGTCAATAGGCACATGAAAGAATGCTCAATATCACTAACCATCAGAGAGATGCAAATTAAAACCACAATGAGATACCACTTCCCACCAGTCAGAATGGCCATCATCAGCAAATAAGTGCTGGCAAGGATGTGGAAAAAAGGGAACCCTAATGCACTGTTGGTGGGAATGCAGACTGGTGCAGCCACTATGGAAAACAGTATGGAATTTCCTCAAAAAACTAAAAATAGAACTGTCTTTTGATCTAGCAATTCTCGTCGTCGGCAGCCGTCCGTCTCGAGAGACGATGGTGTAGCTTCTTAAGAGTCTATCTGCACCACCGAGAATGGCTGTGCAGTCCAACTCGGGAGTGACACGGTATCTGTCTCCTCCCGTGTTGAATCAACATCTTGTGATGACGCTGGAGTGTCCTCTCCAGTGAAGCTGAAGCTACAGAGCCTGGGCAGGGTGATATGGAGGGTCTGCTGTTGCCCATGCAGCAGACCCCCCCTCTCTTCGCAGCTGAAGGGTCCAAGGGAAACACGGAGTCAATACAGCTTGGCTTCAGGTGCGCCGCAGGAGTTGTCGGTGTTGACTACAACGTCAAACCGCCTTAGGGACTCCGGCTCCGGATTTTCTGTCGGGGTTTACTCCCTTAGCCTTTCCCCTGAAGAGGTATGCCGCAAGGCAGCGGAGGTTTTTTGGAGTCAGAGTTTTCCTTCTCTGATGTGCCCTGACTGGAAGATCGAACCAGCGACACTTAGCTCGCAGGCCGACGCTCAATCCACTGAGCCAAACCAGCCAGGGGACTCTAGCAATTCTATTGCTAAGATTATACCCGAAGATCCCTGAAAAAACAGTTCAAAAAAACCTATGCACCCCTATGTTCATAGCAGCACTACTTACAATAGCCAAGTGCTGGGAACAACCTAAGTGCCCATTTGTAGATGAGTGGGTTAAAAAACTGTGGTACATTTACACAATGGAATACTATGCAACAGAAAGAAAGAAGCAAACGCTGCCATTTGCAACAACATGGTTGGAACTTGAGAGTACTATACTTAGAGAAATAAGCCAGGCACTGAAAGACAAATATCATATGATGTCACCTAATACAGGAAACTAATGAACAACACAACAAATGAATAAAATAGAAGCAGAGACATGTAAACAAGGAGAACACTGACAGTGACCAGTGGGGGAGGGAGAAGGGAGGAAGAGAGGAACAAACAGAAAGGGGCTAGTTAAGGAACTAGTATAAATGACCTATGGACATGGAATGGGGTGAGGATTGAGTGTGGGGAATAGGTGGGAAGGGTGGGGAGGGGAGTAATGGGGGGAAAAATGGGACAACTATAAGAGAAAAACAATAAATTAAAATAAACAATTAATAAAAAGGATCCAGATAATGAGTGACGTGTAGTATAAAACACAGGTAATTGGATGCTTTTTTTTTTTTTTGAGTCACTTTACAAGATATAGGTAGAGCTATTATTAAAGAAAATCACAGCACACTCGCCAAGTTCCACAGCTCACTACTTCTATAAAAAAGCAAAAAATGGGCATCCCCTCTGCTATTTGGTCTTCTCATAATTATTGTACCATTTTGGGTTAGGCTATGCTAGCTAGAATTGGCCTTTGATGAACTGAGATTAAATACTCTCAGATGGCACAGTCACAGTCTTTTAATGTATGGGTTTAACAGTCCTATTTTTGCTAATTGTTAAACACCCTAATGCACAGATATAATTGTGTGCATTGTACCCAAAGCAGAGTGCTTAGCTAGTGAGTAAGCTTAGTCAGCCACTTGACACCTCCTTCTCTCTTCTTGTACAAATGAGAACTCATGTTTACTGCCCCAAGTAACTACACATTACCAAACCTTAAAAGTAAATTTGGAGTTCTGGCTATGATGGAGGCATAGATAGACACACTGCATCTTCCTCCTCAACTAAGAAGGAATACAACTATCTCAAAACTAGAGACAACCAGAAGTTCCAAAAAACTGAGCTGCATGGAAGCCCAACAAACAAAAATATAAAGAAGAAATATTCATCCAGACAGGTAAGAGCAGTGGAGCCAAGGCAGAGAGGAAGCAGTGTGGTGGTGGCAGAAGGGGTGACAGCAGCAAGCCAGTGGAAAGTGCAGTCACACATTTTATAAAGTAGGGAGGAACACCTGAGGAGCCCTCAAAGCACAACCATGCAGCCTACAGTTTCAGCACCAGGGATAATAAAGCCCCATTGCTTCTGACTGTGAAAACAAGTGGAGGTTGGGGTGGAGGAAGAAACTGCTGGTCTCTCAGCAGAGTCCACTCCTTTAGAGGGCCCCCACAGCCCTAGAATGTCTGTAGACCCACCCACTCTGGTAATGATGGCCAAGGAAACAGCTAGAGGGGTGCAAGTCCCACATGGAAAGTGGGAGAAGTGCCTGGAAAAGGGGCGACTGCTGAGCAAGTGCCATTGTACTCTCTCAGAACCTTCCCCCACATACAGTGTCACAATGTGGTGAAACAGGTCACCCTGTGCTGACAAGTACCTAAGACTCTGCCCCTTACAACATAACAGGTACAACAGCTCTATCTAAAATACAGAGGCAGACAAACACAGGAGCCTGTCAAGATGAGGAGACAGAGAAGTATGGCCCCATAGAGGGAACCTATCAAGGTTTCAGTGGGAGAACTAAGCAATGAAGAGATAGCCAACGTAACAGATGAGGAGATAGCCTACCTTAACAGATGCAGAGTTCAAAACACTGGTGATAAAGATGCTCACAGACTTGATGTGCTTGAGTATGGCAAATGCAGAAAGGAAGAAGTGAAGGCTATGCTAAATGAAAGGAAGAAAAGTCCTTACAAAACCAATGGTGAAGGGAAAAAAACCAGGATTCAAATTGATGATTTGGAACATAAGAAAGAAAGAAAAAACAAAACAAAACAAAAAAAGTCAACCAGTACAGAATGAGGAAACAAGAATTGAAAAAAATGAAGAGAAGCTTAGGAATCTCTGGGACAACTTTAAACGTGCAAACATTATACAAGTGCCAGGAGAAGAGTAAGTGCAAGAAATCGAAAACTTATGTGATTCTCTCTTTATCCTTAACTTTTGGCATTTTGATTATGGTGTATTAGTGTGGTCCTCCCTGGGTCTAGTTTGTTTGGGACTCTACTTCCTGGACCCATATGTCCACTTCCTTCCCCAAATTAGGGAAGGTTTCCTTAATTATTTTTTCACATAATTTTTTAATTTCTTGCTCTTCTTATTCACCTTATGGCAACCCTATGATTCAGATGTTGGCATGTTTATAGCTGTCCCAGGGGTTTCTAAACCTCTCCTCATTTTAAAAAATTTGTGTTTCCTCCTTCTGTACTGGTTACTGTTTATTTCTTTTTTACGTTCCAATTTGTTGATTTGAACCCTGGTTTCCTTTTCTTCACCACTTGTTTCATATGGATTTCCCTTCATTTCATCCAGGATAGCCTTCATTCTTTCCCCATCCTGTTTAATTTTTGCTGTCAAGTCTGTGATCATCTTTATCACCAATGCCTTAAAGTGTGCATCTGTTAAGCTCGCTATCTCCTCATCCATTAGGTGTGCTATCTGCTCATTGCTTAGTTGTGTCACTGGGACCTTGATCTGCCCCCCATTCTGGACCATAATTTTCTGTCTCCTCATCATGACAGCTTTCTGTGTTTGCCTCTGTGATTTGGGTGGGGCTGCCACACCTCTTACATTATAGGGAAAAGGGACTTGGGTATTCATTAGTGCTGGCAACCATTTCACCTTATTTTGGCGCTGTATATCCGGGAGGGGTCTGAGAGGGAAAAGTGCCAGTTGCTGCTGCTCTTCCAGGCACTTCTCCCCCTTACCGTACTAAGCAAGCTGCCTCCTTTTCAAGACTAGTAGCTTCTTCCTCTGCCCCAGCCCCCACTTGCTTTCACAGTCAGAAGCAATGTGGTTCTATTTTCCCCAGCATTGGAACCACAGCTATTTGGTCTTGTTTGGGGCTGGGATTGCTTCTCAGGTTTAAATTGTATGACTATTTTTCACCCCAGGTAGAGCTAGTGGCGCCCGCCAGTTGCTGCTGCCTGTCAAGCACTGCCCCTGCAGCCACTGCTCTGCTCCTCTTTCTCTCCATGCCAGCTCTGCCTCTCCTACCTTTCAGGAATCTTAAAAGCCTCAAGATAGGAGAGGAAAATGACCTACAAAGGGGTACCTATAAGACTGTCAGCTGACTTCTCAAAAGAAACTTTGCAGGCAAGAAGGGAGTTGCAGGAAATATTCAAAGTGATGAAAAGCAAGGACCTACAGACAAGATAACTCTGTTCAGCAAAGCTATCATTCAGAATGGAAAGGCAGAGAATGTACTTCCCAGACAAGGTAAAGCTGAAGAAGTTTGTCATCACCAAGCCATTATTATAAGAAATGTCAAAGGGACTTGTAAAATTTAGGAAAAAGAAGATCAAAACTATGAACATTAAAATGAAAACAATATAGCAACTATCAAAAACAGAAGCTAGGGAATGGACACAAAAGCAAAATAAGCTGACAACTAGAGTGGAAACAGAATCATAGGTATGAGGAGCATGTAGGGGGAGGCCAGCTGAAAGAGGGAGGGGGAGTGGGAGGGAAATGGTGCAGGAATTAAGAAGCATAGTAGGAAGGTGCAGAATGGACAGGGGGATGTAGAGAAGAGATTATGCATATGACCCATGGACATGGACTGAGAGGGAGAACTGCTGGAGGGAGGGGAGTTGCTGTGTGGAGGGGAGCAAAGGGAAAATAAATTGGGACTACAGTAACAGCATAATCAATAAAACATACAAAAAAAAGAGGCAAAAAAATCTTATGTGAAAAAATACTGAAGGAAAAGTTTCTTAATTTGGTGAAGGAAATAGACATACAAGTCCAGGAAGCACAGAGAGTCCCAAGCAAGCTAGACCCAAAGAGGACCACACCAAGACACATCACAATTAAAATGCCAAAGGTTCAAGATAAAGAGAGAATCTTAAAAGCAGCAAGAGAAAAGCAGAGAGTTACCTACAAAGGGTGCCTATAAGACTATTAGTTGATTTCTCAAAAGAATCTTTGCAGGCAAGAAGGGATTGGCAAGAAGTATTGGCAAGAAGTATTCAATGTGATGAAAAGCAAGGACCTACAACCAAGATTACTCTATCCAGCAGAGCTATCATTTAGAATGGAAGAGCAGATAAAGTGCTTCCCAGACAAGGTAAAGCTAAAGGACTTCATCTTCAGCAAGCCATTATTATATGAAATGTTAAAGGGAACTATATAAGAAAAAGAAGATAAAAACTATGAACATTAAAATGACAACAAACTCACAACCATCAACGACTGAATCTAAAAAATAAAAACAAAACCCAACTAAGCAAACCAGAATAGAAACAGAATCATAACTATGGGTATTATTTGGAGGGTTATCAACTGGGAGAGGAAAGGTGAGAAATGGGGAAATGGTGCAGGAGTTAAGAAGCATAATTGATTGATACAGAATAGACAGGGAGAAGTTAAGAATAATATAGGAAAGAGTGAAACCAAAGAACTTATATGCATGATCCATGGACATGAGCTATGGGGGTGGGATTACTGGAAGGAAAAAGGGTACTGGGCAGAGGGGAGCAAAGGGAAAAGAAATTGGGACAATTGTAACAGCATAATCAATAAATTATACTTAAATAAAAGAGTAAATTTGTGAAAATAGGGATTCACAGAAATTTCTGGATACAACTATTATTAATGCTAGGTACCTATTGTATCTGGAATGTATGGTAATTGATCTAGTAGGTGTTGGCATCAAAGACATTCAAGAAGATGTGTGTTTTTGGGTTGTGAACATAGGCTTAGCAGTAAAATATCAAGGCTTGGTAAGGGAGAGCCTAGAATAAGAGTGGTGCTTGGGTTTTATCTCTTGTACTAACTCGGATCTGTTGGTAGTGTCTGCCTGGATCATTGAGTTGAGAAGGATTCTGAGGTTGCATCTGGAGGCAGTGGGCAAGTACTTTGTTATGGACATAGGAAGGCAGAATGATGGTATGTGTCTACACATTTGTAACCAAAGGGAACTTAATGCTGAACTTTAAGCAAAAGATTTTAAGTTTTTTATATCCCTCTTGACTAACAGATATAAGAGTTTTAACGGGGCTAAGTTTACAAATGTGATTTGTAGACTTAACTGACCAAACTATGTTGAGAAGTGATGTGTAGGGGACAGAGAGACATCATCACAAGCATGCCAGTATGAGCAGAAGTGTTTCTGTTGTGTTTTCCCTGCTCCCCACTGGTGGAGTTTTATTGTTTCATGCAAAAGCCTATTACAGAATCTGATTGATCTTTTAGTAAGAATGCTTTTTCTTGCAGCTACTCATCCTGTTGGCCTAAATAATCAAATAAAGAATCTGTTCCTCTTACCAGATTTGAGCCTTTCTCCAATACAGAGAGAGAGAAAAGCTTATAGTAGTAAGTCCACATCCTCTCTGGTCCTCACACACCAAAATATTCACAACTGCTCGTGAAAGGAGTTTTTAACACTCCAAATAAGGTTCAGTAAAATTTTATAGGCCAGGCAGTTAGTACAATTTTGAGTCTTTATGAATGCAGTAAAAAAATCACGGTATAACAAAGCTGGAAAAATCACTTGAATGGGATTTATTGAAGGTAACAGAGGCTTTCACAGAAGTCACCTGTCTCCACTGAACAGTGCTTCCTAATCTGTCTTGATGGTCATGGATACATTTGAGATGCTGATGAAAATTCTAGACCTTTTTCCTAAAAAATACACATAATAATATATACCAGAATACAAAAAATGCCACAAATTTTCTAAAGTGAAAATTCTATAGATCCCAGATTAAAAATTCTTGTTTGACACATTTGACAAAGATTTTCAGGAGACATAATATACAGTTGTTCTCCAGAACATGATTTCTATAAGATAATCCACTAAAGAAAAATTTCATGGTCAAATAACTTTAGAGAAGAATGCATAATTGGGATATTCAAAATACAGAATGATATATCAGAAACCCTAGGAAAAAGATGGCAGCAGAGTAGGTAGCAGTGTTGTTTGCTTGCTCCCATCTCAGAAGGACTTGGAGTACAAACACAGAGAGGAGTGAATGAGTGCAGATTTTGGATAGAGTGAACAGGGTCGGGAGTGTGGGAGCAGCATGAAAGGGGGCAGAAAGCTCAGCCCGCACTCTCCAAGCAGAGTTATGTGGCTTCCCAGCCCAAAGACTCTGCTGCACCACACTAAAGGGGCAGCTGCTGACCAGCTCATTAACCCGGATCTGCTTGGAAACTTACCCCTGCCATAGGCATCCTGACCAGCTAAGTCCCAGAGGGAGTCAACGAGAAGGTTTGGTTGAAACATCTGGAGGCATGGAAAGACATAGAACAGACCAAACTGTGATAAACTGTGAACTGAGTCTTGATGGGGACGCCCTGGGCTGGCAACCCTGTGCCTGGTGGCATTCGCATTAAGCTCCACCAAACAAAAACACAGAACTGAGCCACAGAGAGGGGCACATGTGGGAAAGCTGTGGCAAAACCCCAGACTTGGTGGCGACCCCAGGAAAGCAACACTGCGCCCACATATGTGCATACACCAAGGCTCCACCAAACAAAAAATGCAGAACTGAGCCATGGAGAGAGCCCATATGGGAAAGCTGTGGCAGAGCCCCAGACTCAGTAGGGACCCCAGGCAGGCAACTCTGTGCATGCACGCATGCACCAAGGCTCTGTCAGGCAGGGACACAGGCCAGTGCTGCAGCATGAAGGCAACATAGAGACTTTTTTGGAGGAGGAATGGAGACAAGACCCGAAGCTGCGCAGGGACTATGGGCATGCTCACTGGCTAGGCAACAGAGGAGCGTTGCTATACAAGCCTGAGGAGTGCTGGATGGTGTCGCAGGACAAGTGGGGGGGGGACCCAATTCAGTGTAGCTCACGGCAGAGAACTGCAACAGGCCCATGAGTGAGAGAACAGCAGCCTCAGAAACCAGCTAGATCTCCTCACAGCCAGCCAGCCAGAAAAAGATTTGAAACCCATGGAATTTTGAGCAGGGGCAGATCCAGAAAAAAGAAGACAGTGCCCAAAGGTTGTACTGGGGAAAAGCTCTTTCTTTAATCTGTTTCCTACCTTCTCTCCCTCTTATTCTTCTTTTTTAATTTTTCTGTTTGTTTTGTTTATCCTCCCTCTCGCACTAAATATATAACATATAACTGCTATATAAACCTGATACTATACACTTCCACTTTCTCACTTCATTCTGCATTCTTCCCTCCCTTTTTCAACATACAATGTAATATTACTGTCTCACATGGCCTTGACCCTACTTGCTACTATTATTATTCTATCATCTTCCCCCTCAAAAATCATCTTTCTTTCAGTTAGCCAATTCATCTGTTTTTCCTATAGTATAATAGTCTTAACCTCTTTATATGAATACTGACTCATTTGCTGCTGATAGTGTGATTGTAGGTGGGGAATATTTTTGAGGTATGGGTTTCTTGCCTGGGTTGTGTGTTTATGTTTTAACAGCATCTCCACAAAAGACCTCAAGACATGGTGGGCAGAGTGACTCTCAATCATCTAGCCAGAGGAAAGTTTCCACCAAGAGTAACAAAATACAACCAGACAGCTTAAACAGATGGTATAAAGGACATCCTAATAGCATCAAGTTAAGGAGATCAAAGAGACAGCACTACTGAATCCCCCAGTTCTGCTATACAGAATCTCATACCACGAAAGGAGGAAATCAAAGCAGGCAAATATAAGAAACAAAAACAAACAAGAAGAGACATCCAACATGGGGAGACACAAAAACAACCTCCCAATGAAAAGAAAAGAGGAACCCCAGAAAGAGTGCTAGATGAAACAGAGGTAAGCAAACTATCAAACACAGAATTCAAAAGAATGGTTAAAAGGAAGCTCAATGAACTTGACAAACTCAGAGAAAACTATAATGAACTCCAGGGGAACTACAAAGAACTCTAGGGAAGCTACAATGAATTTACTGAGAACTACACCAAGAAAATAAGGAGATAGAAACTATCTATAAGAACCAGGAAGAAATGAAGAATACAATTTCTGAAATGAAGAACACAGTAGAAGCAATCAAGAGCAGCCTGAACAAAGCATAAGATTGGATCAGTGAGGTAGAAGACATCATAGAAAAAAATTCCAAGACAATACAACAAAATGAAAAATGATTGAAAAAAAATTAAGAGGGTTTAAGAGAACTGCAGGACAACATGAAATGAAACAATATCCATATCATAAGGATACAAGAAGGTGAAGAAGAGGAGCATGGATTAGAAAACCTGATTGAAAAAAGAGTGACAGAAAATTTTCCTAACTTGATGAAAGAAAAAGTCATGCAAGGCCAGGAAGCATAGAGGGTCCCAATGAAGATGAACCCAAGGAGGCCCACTTCATGGCACATAATTAAAATGGCAACATCCAAAGACAAAGAGAATCCTAAAGGCAGCAAGAGAAAAACAGCAAATAACATACAAGTGAGCTCTGATAAGACTATCAACTCATCTCTCAACAGAAACACTACCAGGCAGAAGGGAGTGGCAAAAAATATTTCAAGCAATGAAAACAAAGGCCTAAAACCAAGATTACCCTACCCAGCAAGGCTCTCTTTCAAAATGGAAGGTGAAATAAGGAGTTTCTCACACAAAGGAAGACTAAAAGAATACATCTCCACCAAACCAGTGTTGCAAAAGATGCTAAAGGGAGTGCTTTAAGAAAAGAAGAAAAAGAGAGAAGGAGAGGAACACAGGTACAAAGGGAAATGAATAAGTACCTGTTAATAATAACCTTAAATGTAAATGTATTAAATTATCCAATCAAAAGACATAGGGTAGTGGGATGGATGTGAAAACATGACACACATATATGCTGTTTACAAGAGACACACCTCAAAAAAAAAAAAAAAGATTTGCACAGACTGAAAGTGAAGGAATAGAAAAAAGTATTCCAAGGCAATAGACATGAAAAAAAAGCTGGGGTAGGAATACTTATATCAGACAAAACAGATTTCACAGCAAAGGCCATAAAAAGAGAAAAAAAGGACATTTCATAATACTTAAGGGGAAAAGCCAACAACAAGATATAACTCTGGGAAACATATATGCAACCAACATAGGAGCACCCAAATATATAAGGAAAATCTTGGAAGACTACAAGAAGAATATCAACAGCAACACACTCATAGTAGAGGACTTTAACACCCATTGTCAACAATGGACAAAATCTTCAAAGCAAAGAAACACCAAGGTTATTGATGCATTGAATAACACTGTAAATCAAATGGACTTAGTTGATATATATAGAACTTTTTACCCCAAAGAAGCAAAATATACATTCTTTTCAAATGCATATGGGACATTTTCAAAGATAGACCACATGGTAGGACACAAAACAAGCATCAATAAATTCAAGAAAATTAAAATTATATCAAACATCTTCTCAGATCACAGTACCTTGAAACTATAAATCAACCTCAAGGAAAAACTCAAAGACATTCAAACTCATGGAGAATTAATAACATGATATTAAATAATGAATGGGTTAACAATGACAACAAGGAAGAAATCAAGAAGTTTCTTGAAACTAATGATAATGAGCACACAACAGCCCACAACCTATGGGACACAGCAAAAGCAGTCCTGAGAGGAAAGTTCACAGCAATACAGGTATACCTGAAAGTATAGAAGAATCTCAAATAAAAATATCTAACCCTACAGCTACAAGAACTAGAACAACAACAAACAAAGCCTAAAGCATGTAGAAGGAAGGAAATCATCAAGATCAGAGCAGAATTAAATCGCATAGAGACTAAACAAACAATTCAAAAGATCAACAAAAGTAAGAGCTGGTTCTATGAAGAGAAAAACAAAATTGACGAGCCTTTAACCAGGCTCATCAAGAAAGAAAGAGAGAGGGCCCAAATAAACCAAATAAGAAATGAAAGGGAGAAATCACAACCAATATCACAGAAATACAAAAAAATGTAAGAAACTACTACAAACAACTGTATGGCAAGACACTTGACAAGCTAGATGAAAAGGACAAATTTCTGAAACTTATAATCTTCCAAAACTGAATCAAGAAGAAGCAGAAAGCCTGAACAGGCTGATAACAACTAGTGAAATTGAAGCAGTAATCAAAAAACTCCTGGCACACAAAAGCCCTGGACTAGATGGCTTCACAGGAGAATTTTACAAAACATTCAGGGAAGAACTAACTCCTACCCTCCTCAAACTATTCCAAAAAATCCAGGAAGAGGGAAAGCTCCCAAATTATTTCTATGAAGCCAGTATTACCCTAAATTCAAAACCAGGTCAAGACCCAACAAGGAAAGAAAACTACAGGTCATTATCGCTGATGAACATAGATACTAAAATCCTCAACAAAATATTGGCAAACAGGATCCATCAACACATTAAAAAGTTGTTCATATACCACGATCGAGGGGGATTCATCCCAGGGATGCAAGGATGGTTTAATATTCGCAAATCAATAAACGTAATACACCACCTAAACAGAATGAAAGACATAAATCACATGATCATATTCATAGAGGCTGAAATAGCCTTTGACAAAGTAAGACACCCATTTATGATGAAAACACTCAGCAAAATGGGAATAGAGGGAACCTACCTCAACAGAATAAAGGCCATATATGAGAAACCTGAAGCCAACTTCATACTCACTGAACAAAAACTGAAAGCATTCCCCCTGAGATCAGGAACAAGACAAGGATGTCCACTATCTCCACTCCTATTCAACATAGACTTGGAAGTTCTAGCCACAGCAATCGGACAAGAAAGAGAATCAAAAGGCATCCAAATTGGAAAAGAGGAATTAAAACTGTCATTTGCAGATGACATGAGATTGTATACAGAAACCCTATAGACTCCACAAAAAACTCCTCGACCTAATAAGTGAATTTGGAAAAATAGCAGGGTACAAAGTCAATATTCAGAAACTGAAGGCATTTATGTACACCAACAACAAAATATCAGAGATACAAACTAGAAAAAAATCCCATTTACTATATCAACAACAAAATAAAGTACCTAGGAATAAACTCAACCAAAGAGATAAAAGACCTGTACTCAGAAAACTACATAACACTGAAGAAATTAAGGAAGATACAAATAATTGGAAGCGTATACCATGTTCATGGATGAGAAGAATCAACATCATTAAAATATCCATACTACCCAAAGCACTTTACAGATTCAATGCAATCCCTATTAAAATACCAGTAACTTATTTCACAGACCTAGAACAAATACTTCAAACATTGATATGGAACTGAAAGAGACCTCGAATAGCCACCGCAATCTTGAGGCAGAAGAACACAGCAGGAGGAATCACAATACTTGACACCAAACTATACTACTAAGCCACTGTAATCAAAACAGTCTGGTACTGTCATAAGAACAGACATATAGATCAATGGAACAGAATAGAGAGCCCAGAAATAAACCCAAGTCTATATGGTTAACTAATATTTGAAAATGGGGGAAGGGACATAAAATGGAGTGAGAAGAGCCTCTTCAACAAATGGTGCTGGAAGAAGTGGACAGGGACATACAAAAAAAATGCAACTAGACAACCAATTTACACCATACACCAGAATAATCTCAAGATGGATCAAAGCCTTAAATGTAAACCATGACACCATAAAAGTCCTAGAGGAAAACATAGGCAGGAAAATTTCAGATATCCCGCGTAGCAACATTTTCACTGTTATATCTCCTAAGGCAAGGGAGTTAAAGGAGAGAATAAACAAATGGGACTACATCAAACTAAAGAGTTTCTACTCAGCAAAAGAAAACATCAGCAAGATGAAAAGGGAACTAACCATATAGGAAAACATATTTGCCAATGACACCTCAGACAAGGAATTGATCTCCAAAACATATAAAGAACTTACAGATTTCAACACCAAGACAGACAGCCATTATAAAATGGGCAAAGGACCTGAATAAACACTTTTCCAAGGAGGATATACAAAGAGTCCGTAGGCATATGAAAGAATGCTCAACATCACTAGCCATTAGAGAGATGCAAGTAAAAACCACAATGAGATACCACTTCACACCAGTCAGAATGGCTATCAACAAATCAACAAACAAGTGCTGGTGAGGATGTAGAGAAATGGGAACCTTAGTACAGTGTTGGTAGGAAGGCAGACTGATGCAGCCACTGTTGTTCCAAAACAGTTTGGAATTTTCTCAAAAACTAAAAATGGTACTGTGTTTTGAACCAGCAATTCTACTACTAGGATTACACCCAAAGAATCCCGAAACCCCAATTCTAAAGAACTTATGCACCCCTATGTTCATAGCTGTGCTGTTTACAATAGCCAAGTCTGGAAACTGCCTAAATGCCCATCTGTAGATTAGTGAATTAAAAAACTGTGGTACATTTACATAATGGAATACTATGCAGCAGAAAGAATGAACTCCTGCCATTTGCGACAACATGGATGGAACTAGAGACAATTATGCTTGGCGACGTAAGCCAGGCAATGAAAGAAAAATACCATATGTTATCACCTGATACATGAGATTAATGAACAACACAAACAAATGAATAAAATTGAACAAGGAACAGAGTAACAGTTATCCGGTAGGAGGGGAGGGGGAGAGAAGGGGATTAAGTAGGGCAAGAGTTTAGTAAGGGAACTAGTATAAATAACCAATGGACATGGACAATGGGGTGGGGAATGACTGTGGGAGAAGGGGTGAGCTTTGTGGTGGGGGGAGCAATGGGGGAAAATGGGACAACTGTAATAGAGAAACAATAAAAATAAATGTAAAAAAAAGAAACCCTTTGAAGTCTTGCAAGAAAAAGACCTTTTTATCTTGGCTTAGCTAAACATTTTGCATTTGACATATTAAGCATTTCATAGGAGATATTTTGGGAAGCGTTGGCAGACACAGTTACGTTCCATATCCACTTCACAACTTACTAGTTGTGTGACCCAGCAAAACTTGAATCTGAAAATATCAGTTTCCTCATCTTTAAAATGGGGACAAAAACTACTACTAATAACTTGCATAGTAAATTATTATTTTATTTTTATTACAAAGTTTCTTCTTTGCAATTTGCTTGCTTTTATGTTTAATAATCAAACTCCATATTTTTGATAAAGTTATGATACACTAGTTTGAGCCTTTTGGGCTGAAATATTATTCCTTTTCTATGACACACTGTACACAAGCATCTGGCTGAAATGAGTCAAATATATGACTACTTTTTACTTAACTTTTCATAATGTAAGAAAACCTTTCTGGGCATAATCTCTTTTGTTTTCACATACACACTGTGAAAGTGGGAGGTTGAAATTGATGTTACTCCTTTTTTATTGATGAAGTAACTGGGCCTCTGAGAAGTTAAGCTAGTTAAAGGCCATAGAGCTTATGTCAAAGCCAATCCTTGAACATACATTTTCTGAGTTTCTTTCTATTTCACCTTTTAGGATAAAAATAAAATGTAGAATGTAATATGCTGGGTTGAGAGTAATACCCTAGGAAACTCTCTAACGGAAGGGATTGTACTCATAAAAAACACAAAAAACTCTCTTTTGTAAAATATACAGCTATACATTTATATGTGCTACATATGATATACACACAGATATATCACTATTGTAGAAAATAAAATATAGGATGCAGACCTATATTTTTGATTAATTGCTGTGGCTAGAATTCATTTGTGTTCTTTGAGAATGCAGTCACAGAACAAAGATTATTTGGGACCAAAGAGAATCCCATTGTGGTTTCAAAATCCTCCAGCAAGCCTCTTCCTGGGGGCACATTTAGCTTTTCTGTAGACTAAAACCACCAGTACAACGAAGTATTTATTCACTGTTAATTTTACAGTAACTGTGACGATCATTGTACAGATTGCTCCGGCCAATGATTTCAGCCCTGTGTTTAAAGCTGCACACTATTCATTCTCTGTTCCGGAAACATCAGGAGGTAAGAGATCCCCTACTTCCATGGTGCTCAAGCACAAGCAAACTTCTACCAAATCTCAAATGAGTGACCAATGGAAAGAGAACAAAACACAAGCAGGTGAGGGAGTTTTATAGGGCTCTAGACCTTCAGAAAATCTGTCATTGGCCATGACCTCAGTTACACCCAAAGCTCCCTTGCAATTTGGTGTCATTTTTCAGATTTTTGTAATGGACAAATAGACATGATAATAATTTTATTCCATTCTCTTCTCTCTTACCTATGAATTAGGTCCAATGTAAAGATGGAAGGGACAATGTGGCCATGGTCCATGCAGTTTATATCCTGGGAACATCTGAGGTCAGATTTCAGGTCCAGAGTAAAAATCTTGGTCGGGATCCTTTCTGAGCCATGAGTTAGAAATGAATTAGGATATACTTACTAGCATAATTAGGTTTGAAGGGACAGCAAAGATGATGCCTGTATCTTTTGTCATCCAAGGGAGGAAAATATCCCTTCCTCAGCACCTCTGGTCCCCCATGCTTAGCTTGAATACTTCAAGTTGTGTGCTGAAGTCAAACTATACCTGCTCACAGGAGCCAATTACTAAATTTTTAGGAATTTTATAACCTGATTATTACTATCTCTAAAAATGAAATTATGTAAACTTAGTTAATAAATTATTTTTAAAACAAAATCAGTAAATACTCAGAAAACTCAGCACTTCTTAATTATGTTTCTACATTTCACTATTATCTATACCCTTGAGGTTATTTACATTTATTTGATCTGCATGGTGAAATTCTGTATATATAATAGTTTGTTACTGTACTCTTCCCAACTTAGTATTATTATGTTGATAGCTAAAAATTGGTAATTGTAGGAGTTTTTACACCATGGAAAAAGGCAAATACTTCATACAAGGGATTGATTTATTATTTTTTATTATTATTACAAAAATTGAGGAAATATTCTTCTAGAAATCAAAAACTATTATCCAATTCAACAAAGAAGTTATTTGCATGATTGATAAACTAGTGAAGTCTGACATTATCTCACTTTCACCTTATTCTTTAACGTAAGGAAAGCATTAATTAACATTAATGTTGGAATTATCACTTGTTAATTGCAATCATACTATGCATACGAATAAGGGAGTTAGGCAAAAATCAAAGCATTCTGTGAGAATTGGTTGTCTATATGAAAATTCACAAAAAGAATATTGTGTACTTTATTATTATTTGTAAATTTAATGTTATATATTTCTTATATTAGTAAAATTTATAATAAGCTTGTATGTTTATGTGGACATATATTTATATGCACATATATTCTTTTTTTTCCCCAGTGAGTTGGTTGTTAATCATTTGCCAGAACATCACCAGGTAGAACCCACTACTTCAAACCATCTTATTTCCTTGGTAGACAACTACATTAATTAGAGAGTTGTTCTGAGGAGAGACTATAAAGTAAAAAAAAAAAAATGTAGTTTTGGGTTTTAGTTTTTTGTTGCCTCACCATGCAGTTTTGGACAAATCCTTAAAACTCTGTGAAATAAATTCACACCTATTGTCCTAGTTCTGGAACATAACACAATTGAATCCTATAGTTTATGACAAGATATTTCCAAAAAAATTTATATAAACAATTACTGTAAACAGTACTCTGCTCCTTCTGCATGGAATTTTGTTGTCATTTCAGAAATATTCAACATTGCTTTCTGAATAATATTCTCTTGACAGCTCCTCATTACCTTAAGTTCTTTTCCCTTTTTGTATTCTCCCAGTTCTGTGTTAGACTTCTCACTCTAGGGAGTTTTATTAAAAGAGCTTTATGAGCCCTGGCTGCTGTGGCTCAGTGGATTGAGCGTTGGCCTGTGAACCAAGTGTTGCTGGTTCGATTCCCAGTCAGGCACATGACTAGATTGCATGTCAGGTCCCCAGTTGGGGGTGCAAGTGAGAGGCAACTGCACAGTGATGTTTCTCTCCTTCTCTTTCTCCTTTCCCCTCTTTCTAAAAATAAATAAATAAGAAACAAACAAATAAATAAATATTTTTAAAGAGCTTTATGGTAAGTCTTTATGCAGAAGTTAAATAGTTCACAAAATTTTAAATTATCTCCTAGTTGATAAATTGTAAATATGGAGCCAAGGGTCTGAGCATTGGTTCCAAGGGTTCCTGAGAGAAAAGACCTACAGCCTTCATCAGATTATTGAAGAGTTTCCATGAACCTCCATATTTCACAACAACCAGTCTAGATTTTAAAATGGAGACTGGTATTTTTAATAGACTTTATTTTTTAAGAGTGTTTTAGGTTTACAACAAAATTGAGAGGAAGGTACAGAGATTTCCCATATATCTCTCTGCCCCCACACATGCATAGCCTACCCCATTATCAACATCCTCCACCAGTGTGTACAATTGTTAAAACTGATGCACCTACATCGGCATATCATTATCACCCAAAGTTCAGAGTTTACATTAAGGTTCACTCTTGATGTCATACATACTATGGCTTTGGAAAAATATATAATGGCATGTATCTCCTATATGGCACCATATAGAATAGTTATACTGCCCCCCAAATCTATGCTTTACCTATTCATCCTCCTGTCCTCCCTAATTCCTGGAAACCCCAGATCTTTTCACTATCTCTATGGTTTTGCCTTTTTAGACTGGCACTTTTAAAAAATAGTGTTTTATTGGAATCAAGTGCTTTATGTCAGCTTCTTTTCCAACTATTCAAAGTTGTCCTGAATTGTAATTTTATGTTTTGAAGGTAGAACTCTAAATGTGTTGAACAATTCTATGTTTTCTTAAGCATACTTTTATATCTTCTTGATGGCTTATGTGAAAGGTAGAGAATTTTTCAATTACAGCTCTGTTGACTTGGAGGAACTCAAAAGATTAACCTCTTTATTTTACTACAAGAAAATTGGGGCTGGAGAAAAATTGGGTCACACAACTAGTAAATGACAGAAATGATAGGTAAATGCAGACTTCCAAATTCCTGGTCCACTTATCTGTTTAGTGTTCCTGGATGCTTTTCTTGGATCAATTTTGATCATTTTTGAGATCACCAGTAGTCTGAAAACAAGTTTAGAGAATTCATATGAAGAAGATAAGAGGATCAATTTTGGGGTGTGTGTGTGTGTGTGTCTCTGTGTGTGTGTGTGTGTACTATTCTCCAAATGGCTTGGATACTGACATAATGTAGCAGAGAGAAAGAAGACATCTAGGTCTTCATAAAGGATCAGCATGATACAGTAGAAAACCCATGAGCACTGGAATCAAATAGAACTGGATTCAAATTCTGTCTCTGCCACTGTCAGTCAAATGACCTTAAATAGGTCATAAAACCTCCATTTACTTTTGAGTTCTCATCTATAGAAAAGAGATTATAATAACAATGTTATATAGATAAGAATTAACTAATAATTATATGCATGTAAACTATATGACACATACTAACAAAAGCCACAACAGTACTGACAACAACAACAACCACTAACATTTATTGAGTGCCTACAATGTGCCAGAACTTTTCCTTGCCATTTTTTAAAAACCATTCCTTGATCTTCCCTATCAGAGTACATAAGATGAATAAAATTAAGGGAGGGTTGGTGTTTTGAGGTGATACCCATCAGAGCAGACAAAAATCTTCTTCACAACTCAGTGACAATTTGCTTTAAAGACAGGAATTAAATTTAAAACTATACTGAAAACAAATTCTCTTCAGAATATCAAACATTGAGCTTATAGACCTTGAGGGGATTAGAAAATACATTAATAAGGAAGTTTTTTTTCATGCTGTGTTGATTAGCAAAGAGTGTTTCAGTGTGCCTTGCGGACTATATGAGGATTTTAAAAAATTCTAACAAAATTATAGGAATTTATAATCTTTAAAGTAAAAAAAAAAGATTGTATATGATGGGTAAATAAATCTCTCATTGACAAATAGTGTCTGAAGGGAGGTAGACATAAGAAAAAACTTTTATCAGAAATTTTGTAGAATAAAACTCATGAAAATTAAAGTATACTGGGTTACAAGTCACAAGGGAAACCATATTTCATTTCCAAATTTTTTGATAAGAATGTCTGGCAGAGTTACAGAGTTTTATAATTACTCTATTTTAAACTTGAGCTAAAGATGCTCAAGATAGCATTTAGTTTTATTAAAAGGTTAATTTTACATCTACAGAAGAATAAGCTTTCCATTATACTTAACCAGATGTTAAAGGTAAAAATGACACAATCTTTGTCCAGGACTGTATGATAGAGATGGCAGTTTTACCCTTGGTCTGTTATATGTGGTTGTCAATCAGTTGTAACACTTCTCTCTTAATGACGCTTTTACACAAGCAAAAATTTGTACTCTTCATACTCTAGATTTGCCATAATAAATCATTATTTTTCCCCAGAATGTGTTTTCTCTGTTCTCAGTATTTTGAGTTGTGTTCATTGCCTGCTTAGTGACGTTATCAGAGACCAATGAACCTTCATGAAAGAAAGATGCAACCTAAAAGAAATCCTGTGAGGTTGAAGGTGGTGGTGTCCCCATTAAACAGTCTCTTTACTATAATTTTTCAGTTTTGATTATCAGCAACCAAATTGTCCTACGCACATGTTGTTGAGACTAGTCATTGTGTGGTGGTATTTACTATATAGCAGAGGTATGGTATCTACCGTGGAGTTTGTAATCCAGTCAGAAATGATTGAGGGGTAAGCCTGTTATATCTGTTATCTATTACTATAAGTATGCTGCATAAACCCCCCTCTAAATTAGAGTAATACAACAATAAATATTTATTTAGCCCATTAGTCTGAGAATTGGTTGAACTGTGTCTCTGGTTTTGACTGGGATTGCTCAAAATTGAGGAAATGGACTGGCTTTTTGCTAGTGTACCTTGGCGTCAGCAGAGGTGACTGATGAGTTGACTCCTTTTTTGTCCTCTAACAGGCAGGTCTGAGCATGTTCTCAGGGCAGAGACGGAGGCAGAGGGGCAGGCAGGAGTAAGGCAAACTTAACCACAGGAACACTTCTCAGGCCTCTGCTTGTCAGGTTTGCAAATATCCCATTGGCCAAAACATGTCACACAGGAGGACATAGACGATGATGGTGGGAAGGATAAAGAATATGAGCCTATTAATTCAATCAATCTACCACACCCATATTTCTTCTTAAAGATTATTTGGAGGAACTATGCACTAAAGTCACAGCAAATTAACTTTTTAAAATGTGGGCTGTAGATTCAGCATATACAGATTTAATTCCTGACTCTAACAATGGCAAGTTACTTAAGACAACTGGATTGCATTTTCCTTATCTGTAAAATGGGGACAGTAATAGTACATATATCATAAGGCTGTTGAGAATATCAATGAGATACTGTGTATAAATAATTCTGATATAATATTTATCAATATTATATATCAGACACTATTCTAAATACTTCATATATTTATCTTAACTTATCTAATCATCACAACAATTCTTTATGATAGCTACTGTTATGATTCCTTGTTTTCAGGTAAAATAGATGAGGGCCAGAGAGGTTATAGAATTTTTCAATGAGTTACATCTAGTAAGTGGCAAAGCTGAGGTTTGAAACCTAGGCAGTCTAGTTCTAGAGTCTGTACTGTGAACCATTATCTGATGCTAATGTTAGCATCATGCCTGGTATAAAATAAGCATGCCATAGATGTAATTATTAATAGTATGAAATTATTGTTAACTCATATCATTTGATGTGTGTCATGTGTTTTAAAGTGGAAGAGGACTGTCAATTCACCTTCCATCATGTGGAGTTGGGCTTTTCAAACACATTCATTGTCCAAAAGGATTCAGATTGACCCTTTGAGAAACTATGATACCATTTGGGAGGCAAAGATATGTTAAGTTTTTAAAAGTAGTGTCTCTTCATGACAAGAATGAAACTTAATAAATGTTATTGACAGCTTTCTACAAAGTTGGAAGAGTGACTGCCATTGATGAAGACCACTCAACAAGCTGTGTTATGTATAGAATTACCAGTGGAGACATTCAAGTTATACAAAGATTCTGGATTCATCCTCTCTCTGGAATGATTGAACTCACCACACAGCCAGACTATGAGACAGTGAAGCAATATAACCTCACAGTGGAAGGTGTGGACTGTAACAGATTTCACCCTCATACAGCAATGACCAGGGTAAGTAGATGGCTTCAGGCTTTGATGTATAAAATATTCTCTAGTAAGTTTTAACTTATTAAAATTGAAATGGCCGAACAATAACAATGAAAAATGGTCAACCAATAACAGTAATTCTCATGAAATTTAAAAAATCCTAGTAATTATAAATGTGTATCTAGCACATGATAAAATGTTCTTGGCACATTTTATATGTTGATGTAGTTAATCTTCACATTAAGTCCTTGTGGAAGGCAATAGTATTATAATTTCCACCTACATGCGAGAAAATTCAGAAACAGAGTTTAAGAAAATTACCTGAAGTTACTCAGGGTTTCTAGAACTGAACTCAAACCCAGGCTGCTTCTCATTGGGAGGTAACATTTACAACAAAGGTAGTTAAATAAAGTGTGTTATTTTGGCATCACAGTGGGGGAGAGTATGTGTAGGCCTTAATTTATTTTAGAAACATCAAATAACTCTTGAAATATATCAAGAGTGAATACTGCTGTGTTGATAATATGGCATGTATTAAGACTATTGGGTTTTGTCATTGGAGAAGAGACAGAAATAGGATTGATGAATTTTAAGATTCCCCACCTGGCTTGATGATTCTCCATGCATTCCTATTACTGCACAGAGCCCCGTGGCTTGCTGCTTATGTGGTAATTAGGCTTCTTGAGTGTGCCATTGTGAGGAAAATATCAGGCCCATTCATTTCAGCGGTTAGAATGAATTCCACAGAAGCTGAACTACAGTTATGTAGACAAGATTTTGTGGCTTGTCTCAGGAAAATACCTTTGAGAGTGATCTCCATACTTAGGTATCTGTGGCAGTTTTTCTTGTTAGTATTTATGAACTACCAAAATAGTATAGGATAATACCACTTGCAATTATCATTCTTTTACTACAAATGAGAAGAAGAGAAAGCAAATTTAAAAAGCACCTTCAAGTGACTCTGTCCTTATACAAAGAATTTATATTTTGACTAAAAACAGAGAAGAAGCTTTATTCCTTCTTTTTAAAATTATGTTTCATTGATTATGCTATTAGTTGTCCCAGTTTTTTCCCCATTCTTCCACTTCCATTCAGCAACTCCACTCCCTCAGGCAATCTCTCCACCATTGTTCATATCCATGGGTCATAGGAATTCTACTTCTTATACTGTAGCTTACATCCCCATGGCTATTCTGTAACTACTTATTTATACTTCTTAATCCCCTCACTTCTTCACCCATTCCCACACACCTCCCTCTCATCTGGAAACCATTAGAATGCTCTCCATAACCATGATTTGGTCTTTTTTCTTGTTTTTTTAGTTTCTTTTATAGACTAAATTGTTGATAGATATGTATTTATTGAAATTTTATTGTTCATAGTTTTGGTCTTCTTTTTTTTTAAATAAGTCCCTTTAACATTTCATATAATAATGGTTTGGTGATAATGAACTCCTTTAGGTTTTGTTTTGTTTTGTTATTTTGGTCTGGGAAGCTCTTTATCTGCCCTTTGATTCTAAATGATATGTTTGCTGGGTGAGCAGTCTTGGCTGTAGGTCCCTGCTTTTCATTACTTTAAATATTTCTTGCCAATTCCTTCTAGCCTGCAAAATTTCTTTTGAGAAATCAGCTGACAGTCTTATGGGAAATCCCTTGTAAGTAACTAACTGCTTTTCTCTTGCTGCTTTTTAAGATCTCTCTTTATCTTTAACCTTTGGCCTTTTTAATCATGATGTGTCTTGGAGTGGGCCTCTTTACATCCATCTTGTGTGGGACTCTCTGTGCTTCCTGGACCTGCATGTCTATTTCCTTCTCCAAGTTAGGGAAGTTTTCTTTTATTATGTTTTCAAAAAGTTTCCAATTTCTTGCTTTTTCTCTTCATCTGGTACTCCTATGATGTGAATGTTGGAACACTTGAAATTGTCCCAGTCTCCTTACACCATCCTTTTTTTTTTGGATTCTTTTTTCTTGTTGTTCTGATAGATTTTTTTTTTTTTTTTTTTTTTTTTTGCCTCCTTTTGTTCCAAACCATTTATTTGATTCTCAGGTTCATCTACTTTACTGTTGTTTCCCTGTAAATTATTCTTTATTTTAGTTAGTGTATCCTTTATTTCTGACCAGATCTTTTTTATGTTGTTGTGGTCCTCACTGAGTTCCTTGAGTATCCTTACAACCAGTGTTTTGAACTCTGCCTCTGATAGATTGCTTATCTCCATTTTGTTCAGTTCTTTTTCTGGAGTTTTAGTTGTTCTTTCTTTTGGGTTGTGTTCCTTTGTCAATCATTTAGGCAGCCTCCCTGTGTTTGTTTCAATGTATTAGGTAGAGGTGGTATGACTTTCTCTCTTGGTAGTGTTGTCTAATGTAGTATGTGTCCTGTAAAGCCCAGTGGCACAGTCTACTCTATCACCCATGTTGGATACTTGAGGTGTGCCCTTTGTGTGGGCTGAGTACACCCTTCTCTTGTAGTTGAGCCTTGATTGCTGTTGGCAGGTCAATGGGAGGGATTTATCCAGGTCAATTAGCTGCAAGAACAGGCTATGACTACTGACTACCAAACTCTGCCCTCCACTGAGGATCAGCTGTAAAGGGGCAAGATAGTGTGCTCTGACATGGTCTATATCTGTCCACTGGGGCCACAGGCTTTGGGGTTTTCCATGTGGTGCAAGCCAAGGTTAACTCCCGCCTGTGTTCTGCCTGGGGCTACCCTGCCTGAGTTATAAAGCAATCTGAGATGGCTGCTACTTGTGCCTGGCTTAGAGGTTCCCAGATGAAGCCAAGCTGTTAACCTAGGCTGGATGATGCTAGTGCCAGACCTGGAGCCACTTAGAAAAATGTATGGAGGGTGGGGACTCACTGAGGCCAGCTGTTGCTTGTTTGAGAGGATTCATGAAGTTGTGAAGCATGACCCAAGACCAGCCATTTGTATAGAAAAGCCACTGTTAACAGCTTGCATGGACTCATAAATTACGGGTGGTGTGGTGTGGTGTGTGTGTGTGTGTGTGTGTGTGTGTGTGTGTGTAGTTTTAGGGGATCTCCAGGGCAGGGAAAATAATGTTAGCCAGGTTGATTGATTTTCAGATATGGCACCCACATGCCCGCTCTGTGGCTCTGTTGGGGGAGTGTTCAGAAAAGGGACAATGGCCTCTGTTGCTGTTTTTTCTGGGAGAAAGCTGTTCCCCAGCTCTTGCCTTGATGCCAGACACTTCAGTTCCTCCTCATATGCTATTGGTGCCTTTCAAGCAGCTGCTCTGGTGCTGGAGCTATAAGGAAGTGAGTCTGAGTAAGTCTATGTGCGGTTTTTTTAGGAGGAACTGCTTGGAACTCCAGAGGTTCTTACAGAGACTCAATCCCTGCTGGTTTTTGCAGCCAGAAATTATGGGGACTTATCTTCCTGGCACTGGAACCATGCGCTAGGGCACCTAGTGTGGGGCTGGAGCACCTAGTGTGGAGATAGGACCTCTGAATCCCAAGATATCTCTCCTGGATTTTTATCCACCACACATGGATGTGAGACCAGCCCATTCTGTTTCTTCACTCCTCCTACCAGTGTGGTTGAATATGGTTTCTTTATTTTGAAGTTGTGGGAATTCCACTCAACTCAATTTCTAACAGTTCTGAGTGATGGTTGTTCCATGGTTTGGTTGTAATTTTGATGTGGTTGTGATAAGGGGTGAGCTGTGCTTTCTTATGCCACCATTTTGACAGGCAGTCCCCTTCTTTTTTATAATTAAGTTTTATGAAAAATTGAGGTACAATTAACATATAACATTATATTAGTTTTAGTTGTACAACATAATGATTTGGTATTTGTATAAATGCGAAATGATCACCACATTAAGTCTGGTTAACACTTGTCACCTTACATAGTTACAAAATTCCCTTTCTTTTAACAAATATTTATCGAACGTTTATTCTCTGCATAACATCCTGGGTTACAAGAAAGTGTAATACATCATATGTCTTTAGGGACCTTCAAAATTTAGACATAGGAAAGTTAAACTGTAGCAAGTAAATTGATGATACAGATTAATGTGACTTTTTAAAAGTATATTTTATTGATTATGTTGTTACAGTAGTCTCAATTTATCCCCTTGGTTCCCCTCTGCCCAGTACACCCCTTCCCTCCAGCAATCCCACCCCCCCTTAGTTCATGTCCACGGGTCATGCATATAAGTTCTTTGGCTTCACCATTTCCTATGCTATTCTTAACTTCTCCCTGTCTATTTTGTATGAAACAATTATGCTTCTTAATCACTGCACCATTTCCTCATTTCTCCCGCTTCCCCCTCCCAGTCGATAACCCTCAAAATGATTCCCATACCTATGATTCTGTACTTATTCTGGTTTGCTCAGTTGGATTTGTTTTTATTTTTTATTCAGTTGTTGATAGTTGTGAGTTTGTTGTCATTTTAATGTTTATAATTTTGATATTTTTCTTAAGTAAGTCCCTTTGACATTTCATATAATCATAGCTTGGCGATGATGAACTCCTTTAGATTTAACTTGCCTGGAAAGCACTTTATCTGCCCTTCCATTACAAATGATAGCTTTGCTGGATAAAGTAATCTTGGTTTTAAGTTCTTGCTTTTCATCACCTTGAATACTTCTTGCCAGTCCCTTCTTTTTAAAAAAAAATTAAATATAATTTCAGTTAAAAAGGATTTTTCAGCTGTTTTAGACTTAAATAGGCATACTGGTTTCAAAACTGAAGTTAGTTTTCTTCAATCACGTCATTTTTCTGTACAGCTTATCTTCTTAAAAAATAATTAATTAATTAAATTTGGGGGACCTCTGCTCTGTAACAATTCCCCCTCTCAGACTTAATACCCTTTATAATCTTATAAAGGACAATGGAAGAAGGTCTCATGCTCCCCTAGCTGCTTAATGTTGGACATGGTCATCATCCTACCTACACTTGGGTCCCATATTCCCTAATAAAAGAGGGGGTGTGGAGGGGAGGGTGGCCTTCCCACATGGGGAAGGATCTTGCAGACTTCAGGTCAGTTGGCTGTCCCTGGACAACGGTATGCTTGGTTTAACAGGCTGACATCCTTGTTGTATTCTGGGGGCAACAGATTTGGCAATAGGGTTAAAAGGCATCATTCAATCCATAACCACTAGATGACAAAAGTCAGGGATTAATTCTTCAATGTCCCAAATTTAGGGAAAAAAAGGTTTCTTTGGAGGAAGGTGTGCAAGGCATGTTGCACCTGTTCAAAACTCTTTTGCCTACTATACTTAATTTGGGCTGAGGGGAATATTTTAGGTTTCCTCCTGCTCAGACTTCTGGGCCCTTTCTGTCCAAGCCATTAGGATAGAAAAGAGAAACCAGTTTTAAAGTGAAGTCCACAGACCACCCCATACTTCATCAACCCAAACAGACCATTGAGTCTCAGGAGGCAGCGATGCAGACAAGCACAAGTGAGGCCTATTTGTACAATCACTCAGGTAATGAGATCATAGGCTAATGCCCTATGAAAACAGAACACACATGTTAATTGATGTAACATAACCCACAAACCAGTCTCTAAATCTGCAAGACTGTCTTATTGGAAAGACATCCAGTTGCAAGGCATTTGACATTCTTCTTGCCTGTAAATTAAGCATCTTTGATAATGTCACAGATCTAGTTTAACTTTCAAACGAAAACAAACTTTAAATGAAAATTAACTTTAAAGATAGTTAGCTGCACTACTTTATAGTCTACAACTGAGCGTTGTGATTTTCCTTGAATCGCGATTTTTCTCCTTAAGATTACCCTCCTAGTCATTAAAGGGACAGCATTAAGTCCAGTTTTAGTTTATCCTGTTGATTTGCATAAACACAACAAGAGCAGCAAATGATCATATATGATCTTTACGTCTGCTTTACTGGAACTTACACAAGGAATCTTTATGGTGACTTTCAGTCTGCCCTTAAGGACACAGAAGTTGAGGGACATACCTGCCATTCAGTCTTGTCTGTAAACACCTGTCTTTTCCAAGTTTTTTGGGTTTTCCATTGTGCCTTAAGGTGACTTTTAGCTATCTTTCAGGAAAGCAACCTTCATTCCATCCCTGGAAAGATTGCCATGGACTGCACAACCATCCAAGGTACCAGGCCTTTTTTCTCGTGGGCTTTTATTACTTTCACAAGTCAATCCCAGTTCCTCAGGGCTTTTTGGTAACAACCAGAGCCCAGCATGTCTACTTTAGGCATGACATTCCAGTCAAGTCTTGGTCAACAAAACCCTCTATTAACAACTGGTCTTATTAGTTTTATGCAAAGAACCTTATGTCATTACTTCTTCAGAATGCCAAATTTTGGAGGCATCAGGTAGGGAGAAAAATATACAGTGTGAAGGAAAATCCTTGTCCTTCAAATATTCACTAAAATTGCATTTTTATACTTTACATTTTCTTTTGTTCACTTTTCTACATGTGAGGATTTTTTAGGGGGTGGAGGGGCTATTTGCTGGCTCATTTATTAATTTATTTTGCTTTCATTATTTTTTCCCCCACTAAAAGTTTTTGTTTGTTTGTTTTTCTATTACAGCTGTCCCACTTTTTTCCCTTGCTGCCTCACACCCAGCCCACCCCTTCTCCCATGGTCAGTCCCCACCCAGTTGTCCATGTCCATGAGTCATTTATACATGTTCTTTGACTAGACCTTTCCCCTTCTTACCCCACTTCTTTCCCATCCCCCTTGTCACTGTTAGTCTACTCCTTGTTTACATGCCTCTTGTTCAATTTTGCTCATTTGTTTGTGTTGTTCATTAGTCTCCTGTATTAGGTGATATCATGTGGTATTTTTCTTTCATTGCCTGGTGTATTTACTAAGCATAATTCTCTGGTTTCATCCATGTTATTGCAAATGGTAGAAGTTCCTTATTTCTTTCTGCTACATAGTGTAAATGTACCACAGTTTTTTAATCCGCTCATCTACAGATAGGCACTTAGCTTGTTTTTAGCACTTGGCTATTGTAAATAGTGCTGCTATGAACACAGGGATGCATGGATTCTTTTTTTTAAAGTATATTTTATTGATTATGTTGTTACAAAAGTTCCAATTTATTTCCCCTTGGCTGCCTTCTGTCCAAAACTCCTCTTCCACCAGCAATACCACCCCCCTTAGTTCAAGTCTATGGGTCATGCAAATAACTTCCTAGGCTTCACCCCCTCCTATATTATTAATTAATTAATTAATTAAATTTTATAACAATAAAAATAACAATTTCCCCCTCTAAGACTTAAGATCCTTTATAATCTTATAAAGGACAATGGGTGAAACTCTCGTGCTCCTCTAGCTGCTTCAAGCTGGACATGGTCATTGTCCTACCTACTCTTGGGTCCAGAAATCCCTAATAAGACTAGGGGTGTAGTGGGGAGGGTGGCCTTCCCACATGGGGAAGGATCTTGCAGACTCCAGGTCAGTTGGCTGTCCCCAGACAATGGCGTGCTTGGTTTAACAGGCTGGCATGCTTGTTGTATTAGACAATCACTCAGGTAATGAGATCATAGGATTATGCCCTCTGGATCAATTTTGCTAATTTGTTCATTAGTCTCTTGTATTAGGTGATATCATATGGCATTTTTCTTTCATTGCCTGGCTTATTTCACTATGCATAATTCTCTCTAGTTTCATCCATGTTGCAAATGGTGGAAGTTTCTTCTTTCTTCCTGCTACATAGTACTCCATTTTGTAGTGTACCACAGTTTTTTTGATCCACTCATCTACAGATGGGCACTTAGGTTGTTTCCAGCAGTTGGTTATTATAAATAGTGCTGCTATGAACATAGGAGTGTATAGGTTCTTTTGAATTGGTGTTTCAGGATTCTTTGGATATAATCTTAGCAATGGAATTGCTGGTTCAAACAGCAATTCCATTTTTAGTTTTTTTGAGGAAATTTCATATTATTTTCCATAGTGGTTGCACCAGTCTGCATTCCCACCAGCAGTGCCCTAGGGTTCCCTTTTCTCCACATCCTCATCAGTACATGTTGTTTGTTGATTTGTTGATGATGGCCATTCTGCCTGGTGTGAGGTGGTATCTCATTGTGGTTTTTATTTGCACCTCTATGATGGCTAGTGATGTTGAGCATTCTATCATATGCCTACAGACCTTCTGTATAACCTCCTTGGAGAAGTGTTTATTCAGGTATTTTGCCCATTTTTTAATCAGGCTGTCTGTCTTCTTGGTGTTGAGATATGTAAGATCTTTATATATTTTGGAGATCAATTGCTTGTCTGAGGTATCATTGGCAAATATATTTTTCCATATGGTTGTTTCCCTTTTCATCTTGCTGATGTTTTCTTTTGCTGAGTAGAAACTCTTTAGTTTGATGTAGTCCTGTTTGTTTATTTTTTCCTTTATTTCTCTTGCCTTAGGAGATGTATCAGTGAAAATATTGCTACATGGGATAACTGAAAATTTCTTGCCTATGTTTTCCTATAGGGATTTTATGGTGTCATGGTTTACATTTAAGTCTTTGATCCATCTTGACTTTATTCTGGTGTATGGTATAAGTTGGTGGTCTAATTTCATTTTTTTGCATGTCACTGTCCAGTTCTCTCAGTGCCACTTGTTGAAGAGGCTCTTCTCACTCCATTTTATGTTCCTTCCCCCTTTGTCAAATATTAGTTGACCATATAGACTGGGGTTTATTTCTGGGCTCTTTTCTATTCCATTGATCTATATGTCTGTTCTTACGCCAGTACCAGACTGTTTTGATTACCGTGGCCTTGTAGCATATTTCAGTATCAGGTATTGTGATACCTCCTACTGTGTTCTTCTTCCTTAAGATTGTTGTGGCTATTTGGAGTCTTTTTTGGTTCCATATAAATTTCTGAAGTATTTGTTCTAGGTTTGTGAAATGTGGCACTGGTATTTTAATAGGGATTGCGTTGAATCTGTAAAGTACTTTGGGTAGTATGGATATTTTAATGATGTTGATTCTTCTCATCCATGAACATCGTATATGCTTCCTTTTATTTATATCTTCCTCAATTTGTTTCTTCAGTGTTATGTAGTTTTGTGAGTATAGGTATTTTACATCCTTGGTTAAGTTAATTCTGAAGTACTTCATTTTTGTTGTTGCTATAGTAAATGTGCTTATATCGAGTTTCAAGCTCTGATATTTTATGTTGGTGTACAAAAATGCCTTTAATTTCTGAATATTGACTTTGTACCCTGCTACTTGCCAAATTCACTTATTAGGTCAAGTAGCTTTTTTGTGGAATCTTTAGGGTTTTCTGTGTACACTATCATGTCATTTGCAAATAATGACAGTTTTACTTCCTCTTTTCCAATTTGGATGCCTTTTATTTCTCTTTCTTGTCTGATTGCTGTGGCTATAACTTCCAAGAATATGTTGAATTGGAGTATAGGGAGTGGACATCCTTGTTACTGATCTCAGGGGAATGCTTTCTGTTTTTGCCCACTGAGTATGATGTTGGCTTCAGGTTTATTATATATGGCCTTCATCATTTTGAGATATGCTCCCTCAATTCCCATTTTGCTGAGTGTTTTCATCATAAATGGGTGTTTTACTTTAGCAAATGCTTTTTTAGCATCTATTGATATGATCCTGTGGTTTTTGTCTTTAATTTTGTTTAGGTGGTGTATTATATTTGTTGATTTGTGAATATTAAACCATCCTTGCATCCCTGGGATGAATCCCACTTGATCGTTGTGTATGATCATTTTAATGTGTTGCTGGATCCAGTTTGCCAGTATTTTGTTGAGGAATTTAACATCTATGTCAATCAGCAATATTGACCTATAGTTTTCTTTCTTTATTGTGTCTTGACCTGGTTTTGGAATTAGAGTAATAGTGGCTTCATAGAAAGAGTTTGGGAGTCTTCCCTCTTCTTGGATTTTTTGGAATAGTCTGAGAAGGATAGGAGTTAGTTCTTTCCTAAAGTTTTTGTAAAATTTGTCTAAGAAGCCATCTGGTCCAGGGCTTTGTGTGTCGAGAGTTTTTTTTTATTACTGCTGCAATTTCACTAGTTGTTATTTGTCTTTTCAAGCTTTCTGCTTCTTCTTGATTCAGTATTGGAAGATTATATGTTTCAGATATTTACCCATTTCATCTAGGTTGTCTAATTTCTTGTGATACAATTGTTCATAATAATTTCTTACAGTCCTTTGCATTTCTGTGGTATCGATTGTGATTTCTCCTCTTTCATTTCTGGTTTTATTTATTTGAGTCCTTTACCTTTTTTCTTTTTCTTTTTTGTTTAGACTATATAGAGATTTTATTTTAGAAAGATAAAAGATGGAGGTGCATTTGGCATTTTTAATTTAGGTTTGTTTTATTTAAGTTTAATGTTAATTCCATGCTGTGTTTCAGTAAGAGCAATACAGATTCTGTATTTGTAGCTCCAGTCAGATATTCAGCAGTACAAATTAGCTTCAAGTTATGCATACTGCACAAAAGAGGTTGAGCGAGTGAAGGAGGTGGGGCGTAGTGGAGAAGGAAGGAGAAGAAACAAAGAACTGAACACGCATGCAGGCCTTTCCATACCACCTTCAATGCCAACCTGCTTCAGAGGGAGAGTAAAAGTAGGCAAGAATGAGAAACCACGGATTGTTGAACTGTTACCAGTACCATGCTTTTCAGCAACATTTTAGCAGAGTTTGAAACACTTTTTACAGCAAAACCATTACAACAAACTCCCCAAACCTTTAACCACCTCAAGCTAACACCCAATTAATTTTAAACTGGTATAAAATCTAACTTGAACAATTAGAAAAAGGAAAAATGATACCATTATGCCTCTATAGTGTGGTCAACCTCTTTCTTAGATGCTTGCTTCACCTAGAAATATAATGGCTTTCAAATGTAATTTCTATTTCTAATGGTTACCTTGCCACATTTGGCAGGAAATAATACAGTAATGCTGAAAAAGCCTCTATACAGTACTGTTAGTGTCTTAAAGAACCTAAAAGCTGGACCAGTAAAATTCACAGAAATTCACTCTTGCCTTTAAGAACTTTTGAAAACTGTTTTTAAAAAAACCAGCAGGGCAGGAACCTAAATTCTGAGACCAAATGTAAAAGTCAGATTTGGTGGTTCTCAGTGACAATGGGGGGAACTTCCAAGGGGGATGGGATGGAAGGAGTGGAGGTGATCAGAGGTGGTTTCTCTTGTTGGCCTTTATGTCTCACTTACTTTCATCTTCCACATCCTGCAGCGCTGCTTTATTGTGCTCTTCAGCGTCATCCTGCATGTCTGAAGTCCTTAGTGTCAGATTATCATGTAACAACTGCATGATAAGTGTAGAGGTGTAGAGTCTTTATAGCTTTCTTCACTCAGTGTATCCAGTTCTGCAATTGCATCATCAAAAGCTGCTTTTGCCAACCTGCAGGCATGGTCAGGGGAGTTAAGAATTTCATAGTAGAATACAGAAAAATCAAGAGCAAGACCTAAGCGAATTGGATGCGTTGGTAGAAGTTCTGTCATTGCAATATCACTAACAGCTTTATAAGCCACTAGGCTGTTCCCTGCATCCTCCTTCCTGTCATTTCCTGTGGAAAATTCAGTCAAATACCTGTGGTAGTCCCCTTTCATTTTATAATAGAAAACCTTGGACTCACCAGTGTTAGCTGCTGGAATAAGGTGTTTGTTTAGTACATCCAGAATGTCACTACAGATTAACTTTAGTTCAGTCTCAACCATTTGCCGATATTCCTGAATCATTTTAAGTTTGTTTTCTTCTTTCTGTTCAATGCTGCTGATTATTCTCCAGGAAGCTCTTCTAGCTCCAATCACATTTTTATATGCAACGAAGAGGAGGTTTCTTTCCTCAACTGTCAACTCCACATCCATACCTGCTACTTTCTTCATTGATTCCACCATTTCGTCGTATCACTCAGCCTGCTCGGCCAGCTTTGCCTGGTACACCAGATCCTCCCAATCATCTATAGCGACAGCGGCTCTGGCAGGGTCTGTGAGATGGATGGAAGCAGATAGCATCTCCGACTCTCTCAACCTCTTTCTCCCTCTCTTTTTTTCTTGATGAGCCTGATTAAAGGCTTGTCAATTTTGTTTATCCTTTCAAAGAACCAGATCCTGGTTTTATTGATCTTTTGAATTGTTTGTTTAGTCTCTACGTCATTTAATTCTGCTCTAGCTTGATGATTTTTTTCCTCCTACTCGCTCTGGGCTTTGTTTGTTGTTGTTTTAGTTCTTGTAGGTGTTGGGTTAGATTTTTTATTAGAGACTTTTTCTATTCTTTTTAGGTAGGTCTGTATTGCTATGAACTTTCTTCTCAGAACTGCTTTCGCTGTATCCCATAGGTTTTGGGTGGTTGTGTGTTCATTATCATTTGTTTCCAGAAACTTTTTGATTTCTTCCTTGTTGTCATTGTTAACCCATTCATTATTTAATAGCATGTTATTTACTCTCCATGAGTTTGAGTGTCTTTGAGTTTCTTCCTTGAGGTTGATTTCCAGTTTCAAGGCATTGTGATCTGAGAAGATGCTTGATATAATTTCAAATTTCTTGAATTTGTTGAGGCTTGTTTTGTGTCCTATCATTTGGTCCAGCTTTGATAATGTTCCATGTGCACTTGAAAAGAATGCATATTTTGCTTCTTTGGAGTGAAAAGTTCTATATATATCAACTAAGTCCATTTGATCTAGAATGTTGTTCAATGCCTTAATATCCTTGGTGTTTCTTTGCTTTGAAGATCTGTTCATTTCTGACAATGAGGTGTTAAATTCCCCTACTATGAGTGTGTTGCTGTCTATATGCTTCCTGAAGTCTTTCAAAATTCTTCTTATATATTTGCTTGCTCCCATGTTGGTTGCATATATGTTTTCAAGAGTTATATCTTGTTGATGGCTTTTTCCCTTAAGTATTATGAAATGTCCCTTTTTTCTCTTTTTATGGCCTTTGCTGTGAAATCTGTTTTGTCTCCTGCAAGTATTGCTACCCAGGGTTTTTTTCCATGTCCAGTTGCTTGAATATTTTTTTCCATCCCTTCACTTTCAGTCTGTGTAGATCTTTTGTTCAAAGTTTGGTCTCTTGTAGACAGCATATGTGGCTCATGCTTTCTAATTCATTCAGTTACCCTATGTATTTTGATTGGTGCATTTAATCCATTTACATTTAAGGTTATTATTGATAGGTACTTATTCATTGTCATTTTTTTTCCTTTGTACTTGTGTTCCTCTCTGTCTCTCTCTGTTTCTTCATCTCCTTAAAGCAGACCACTTAGCATCTTTTGCAATGCTGGTTTGGTGGAGATGTATTCTTTTAGCCTTCTTTTGTCTGGGGATCTCCTTATTTCACCTTCCATTTTGAATGAGAACTTTGATCGGTAGAGGATTCTTGGTTGTGGGCCTTTGTTTTTCATTGCTTGGAATATTTTTTGCCATTCCCTTCTGGCTTGTAGTGTTTCTGTTGAGAAATCTGATGATAGCCTTATTGGAGCTCCCTTGTATGTTATTAGCTGTTTCTCTGTTGCTGCTTTTAGGATTCTCTCTTTGTATTTCAATGTTTCCATTTTAATTATGATGTGCCTTGAAGTGGGCCTCTTGGGGTTTGACTTCATTGGGGCCTCTGTGCTTCCTGGACTTGCATGACTTTTTCTGTCATCAAGTAATGGAAGTTTTCTGTCAGTTTTTCAAACAGGTTTTCTATACCATGCTCCTCTTTTTCTTCTTCTGGTAGTCCTATGATACGAATATTGTTATGTTTCATGTTGTCCTTCAGCTCTCTTAAAACCTCTTCATTTGTTCAGTCCTTTTGTTTTGTGGCACTGTCTGGGAGTTTTTTCTACATTGTCCTCCAGCTCACTGATTCGATTTTCTGCTTCCTCTAGCCTGCTTTTAAGTCCTTCTAGGGTGTTCTTCAATTCAGAAATTGTATTCTTCATTTCCTCCTGGCTTTTATTGATAGCTTCTATGTTCTTTTTCATGCTGATGTAATTTTCAGTAAGTTCTTTGTAGTTTCCCTGGAGTTCCTTGTAGTTTCCCTGGAGTTCCTTGTAGTTTCCTTGGAATTCTTTGTAGTTTTCTTTGAGCTCGCTGAGCTCATTGAGCTTCCCTCTAATCTATGTTTTGAATTCCAGGTCTGATAGTTTGATTTCCTCTATTTCATTTAGCACTCTTGCTGGATATCCCTCCTTTCCTTTCAATGGTGGGTTGTTTCCCCATCTTCCATTTTTGTGACTCTTCTTGTTTCCTGTTGCTTCTTAGATTGATCCGCAATTCTTGGATCTGCTCCTGGTAGCATCAGATCGTGTACCAGTCTTTGCCTAAGCAGCCTGTCGGAAACCACCAGAAACCTACTGCCTTTGTCTGTCTCTTTTAGTTGTTAATCTATTCAATCTGTGATCAGCCATCAGACTTAAGCACTGAGGATGGGGCAGATTAATACCTGCAGGAGGGGCTTTTGCTTCCCCTCAGGCTTATGCCACTTGGAGGGGAATGGTTTGCCTGCTGTATGAGGAATGAGTCAGCACTGGGACCCAGTTGGCTGCTCCCTCAGCTTTCTCCTCAAAGCCACCACCCCAAATTCTCACCAAGCATCTCTAGTTCTCTCTGGCTTCCTCTGCTTGAGCCCAGGGTAAGTGGGTCCCAAAATATTTTTATACATAATGCATTTAGGAGCTCTTTGTCTCCAGCTGTTTCTTTCAGGCCAGCAAAAAAACCTATGGCTTTGCGCTTTTCACAGCTGGATTCTATTTTACTTTTCACTCTCTTTCTGTAGGCTGGGAAGCCCTTCTGGGGGTTTAGACCCTACTCTTCTCAGGGGGAACCCTTGCCTGCTGAGCTGTTTCTCAGTCCCTTCAGCTGCCACCCATGAGCCCAGCCAGCCCTTTCGTATTTCTGAACTTCCTACCAGTCATGTTGTGATGAAGCAGCCTTTTCTGTATCTCCGTTGTTTTAAGACTTCTTTTTAGCTAGTGTTGAGTTGATTATTTCAGATCATTTCTTCACAATTAAGTTATAATTCCAGATTTGCTTTGGCAGGAGGTTAGTGTATGTTCCATTTACTCCTCTGCCATCTTGGATCTCCGCCAGTCCTTTCTTGCCTGCAAAGTTCCTTTTGAGAACTCAGCTGAGAGTCTTATAGGCACCCCACTTGTAGGAAACTCTCTGCTTGTCTCTTTCTGCTTGAGAATTCTCTCTTTATCTTTAACCTTTGGCATTTTAATTATGATGTGTCTTGGTGTGGTCCTTTTTAGGTCTCGTTTTTTTGGGACTCTCTGTGCTTTCTGAAATTGTATGTCTATTTCCTTCACCAAATTTGGAGAGTTTTCCTTCATTATTTTCTCACATAAGTATTCAATTTCTTGCTCTTCCTCTTCTTCTTCTGACATGTCTATGGTCGGATGTTGGCATGTTTAAAGAGTTCCCAGAGGTTCTTAAGCCTCTGGTAATTTATTTCAATTCTTGTTTCCTCATTCTGTACTGGTTGATTATTTTTTTCTTCCTTATGTTCCAAAACATTGATTTGAATCCCGGTTTTCTTCCCTTCACCATTGGTTTTGTGTGGATTTTCCTTTGTTTCATGTAACATAGCCTTCACTTCTTCTCTTGTGCATTTGCCATACTTAAGCATATCTTTCAAGCCTGTGAGCATCTTTATCACCAGTATTTGAACTCTTCATCTGTTAGGTTGGCTATCTCCTCATTTGTTAGGTTGGCTATCTCCTAATCACTTAGTTCTCCCACTGGAACTGTCTTTTGGACCATACTTCTCTGTCTCCTCATCTTGACAGGCTCCTTTGTTTGTTTGCCTCTGCATCTTAGGGAGAGCTGTCATTCCTGTTACATTGTAATGACCAGATTAATATGGCTTTTAAGTTCAGAAAAGGGAGATAGGACTTTAGACTCCAAAGTTTAGAAGTCCATTATCATCATAGTTGTTATCAACACCATCAATATCATCCAGCTTTTATTGAGAACCCCCAAAAGGCCAATTACTATATCTCATTTAGTCTTCAATCTCATCCCATGAAGTAGTTATTAATACTCCTTTTTACAGATAGAAAAGTTTTTACTTCCAAGACTTAGATGTTAAGTAAATTTTCAAAGTTTACCCTGCCCTAATGAAGTATCATAGAAGGATTAATTCTGGGTCCTTACTATCACACACCCTAAATCATCTCTCAAATCCATCAGAAAAGTCAAATAAAATGTCTCTATGTTCAAAATATATCCTCAATCCTTCCATGCTCACCCAGCCACAGCTAGCACCCTGGTTGTGCCACCATCATCCTGGACCCGGGCTAGTGCAGCAGCCTCCTAACTAGAATCTCCACTTCCACTTGTGCCCTTTACAATCTACTCTTCACACAGTAACTGGAGTTAACCCTTAAAAAGACAAGTCATCCTCTTCCTCAAAGCTCTCCAGTGGCTTCTCATCACACTTAACATAAGCTTCAATGTTATTTCTAAGTTCTGCACAGCTCTGGCTGTGTCTTTGTCTTCAGTTTCTAGCTCTCTCCCTACTACTTCAATCCAGTCACATGAACTTCCTACTGTTGTTTCAACACACCAAGAATGTCTGCATCTCAGAGCATTTGCCCCAGGCTGTAATGTTTGCCATCCAGATAGTCACATGACTATTCTCCCTTTAATCACATTTATGTGCAACGGAAATCTGCTCATGAGGTCTCTTCTGTTGTATGTGGTGGTGGAATTTTAAAAAGATTTTATTTATTTATTTTTAAATAGAAGGGAAGGGAGGGAGAGAAACATTGTTGTGTGAGAAAAACATTCAATGGTTGCCTCTCATATGTCCCAAACTGGGCATCTGGCCCACAATGCAGGTGTGTGTCCTGACAAGGGGTCAAACTGGAAATTTTCTGGTTTGCAGGCTGGAGCTCAACTCACTGAACCATACCAGCCAGGGCTGATGGTGGAATTTTAAAGAAACCCACGTGTTTATCATTAGGAAAATGAATTAGTTAAATAAGGTAGATGCATACGATGGGATAATAAGAATAAAAAAGAATTAGAAAACCAGTTCTCCAAGCAGAAACATGGAAAAAGCAAGAAAATATGGTGCTTTGTGAAAAAAGTAATAATTAACACAATATCATTGATTCAAATTAAAACCACATGACCAAATACTACATGTTCTGTGAGGATATATACTTGCTTCAGGGCATATATTGAATATGGGGAGGAAGGAAATAGGAGAGTGAGTCAGAAAAGAAAGGCCTTCTCTGAACACTCTATTAAAACAGTTCCATTGCTATTCTCTATCTCCTTAACCTTCAGAGTGTCAATTTCCATATGGCATTGCTTAATGTATTTATTTGTTAATTTGTTTATTGCTTTGCCTCCTCCTTTAGAATATAAATTGTAGCAGGACAGGCTTTTTGTTTGGTTTACCAGATGATCTCCTGTGTCTAGGTCAGTGTTTAACACATAGTAAGTGTTAAGTAAATTTTCAGAAATGAATGAATTTATCCTCACATTCAAGGGAAAAATTGAGATTTTATTTTTTATAGATGAGAAAAACAAGGTTAAATAAAGGATCTGGAAGGTGAAGGGCCAGATTTTTAATAAATGTTTCTGATTTCAAGCCTTGTGCTATTTTCATTCTATCACACCAGTCTCCCTAAAATCATATGGAAACACCTTACATATTGAATAGATCACATAGCAATATTTGATATATAGAAATAGCATTGAATAATAGATTATTCCCCAAGAATTTAGCTATGTTGTTAAAACATTACAGAAAACATTTAAAAAAGATAATACTTGCAAATATGGGCACACCAGTGATTCATCTGTAAATGTTGTTGAGAAAGTTATTACTCATATAATAGGTGGGTAGATAATCTTTCTAAGCTGACTGGCATTTGATTATTTACATTTAAAAATACTTGATATTTTGATCTTTTTCCATGTAAATCACAGTTAAGAAAATGTTGATAACACCCCTGATTAAGGTCAGAGCATACTTTGAAGTAATTGTATTTTACCAAAAAATATATTGTGCTTGATTGAAAAGTATATCGTGCAGAAGGAGGATTCTAAATTATGAAAGAGGAAGCAAACTCCAGCTATACTTGCCATTAATCACAGATATTTAAATAAAAAAATCTCACACAAGGATATGTTTATTAATTTTAGAGGAAAAGGAAGGGAGAGAGAGAGATGGATGTGAGAGAAAAACATCAATCGGTTGCCTCCCATACATGCCCTGACTAGGGATCAAACCCACAACCTTTGGTTGTATGAGATGATGCTCTAACCAACTGAGCCACTTGGCCATGGCAAGCAGAGATATTTAAAAGGCTCAAGGTGTTAAATTTTTTTGAAGCATCATTCCTAGCTTTCCTTTTCTCATCATTTCTGTAATTTGTGAGTTTTATTTCCACAGGTTATTCTAATGAACCAGAAGCTCTCCCTAATGGCCACACCAAATGTCACAGTTAACCCAGGAATAATAAGCCACCTGAACAATTAATTGACAGCCAGAACTCAAATCTGCAGGAATTTCTTCAAACTCAAAATTCCAGATTTTTAATTTAATAATTGTAAATGATCTGTCTCTACCCAGATGCTTATTTCTGATTTTGTGTATAGTCACAAGACATGGATATAATGTTTCTTTCTCCCTCATTGCTGACAGGTCACTGTAGACATCGAAGATGAGAATGATGAAGCACCTGTCTGCACACCCTCTCTATATAAGGCAGTCATTTTCGACAATGTTGTTGCTGGGACAAACGTCAATGGTTTCAAACTAAACTGCCACGACAAAGATTCACAGGATTTTGAAATGCACTTTGAGATAGTTTCTGGTAGATAATTTTATTATTTTAATCATGAGCATGTGTTAAATTGACATTAGTTATACCCTCTGAAATGATACAAGTTTAGAAATAACTTTATGAAGATTAAGCTTTCATACTTATGGCATTAAGTTTCCTTAAGGAACACGTTTCACTTCCACATACCCAATCTAATTCCTCTTGTGGAACTATCAGTGATTTCAGTGATACTTGACAATGAAGAGACTTTGGACCCTCATGGGAAACACTGAAGGTTAAGTTCCAATAAATTAAGTCTGCTGTCCTTATTGCTGGCTGAAAACAGCAGCCTCCTTTCCATATAATGGCAATGCAGATTCTTGAACATAGATGTTTTCAATTGTATTGTTGTTGGAGACACAAAGATCCATATCAACTTTGCTCATTATCTTGTGACATATGAAATAAACTTATTGGAGACCAAATTTTCACTAAAAGATGAGTACACAGTAGTGTACAAGACAATACAGATCTTACATTCATGGAACTTACTGTTCATTAAACTAGTAGTAACATCAACAATTATTAAATTACAAAGTATGAAAAGTTCTATTAAGGAAAATTACTGCATATCATGAGACAGTATAATGAGGAGAAATATACCTAAAGTATGGATGTCAGATCTGCTGTCATGTATCTGAAAGAATGGGAGTGTGAATGCCAGTAAACACTTTACTTAAATTATAAGGACGAATTAAATGTCTGTTTCTCTCACTAGATGATAGGGGGACTATGTACATGTTGTTTACAACAGTGTCTCCAAGACCATTGAGACTGGACTTGAAACTTAGTAGGAGTTAAATAGATATTTGTGGCCCATATGATATTGATCTATACTAAGCTGAAGGTGGAAATAAAATTTCTCAGAGTGGGAGTTAAAGGAAGAGGAATAAATTAAGATAGAATAATGTGATAATAGCCTGATGTTTGCTGACCTTATATGGGGACTCATGATCTTAATCTTTAAACAATTCTTTTTCTAATTAACTGAATTTATTACTTACTTGATTTCAATTTATTATGAGCCTTGTATAGATGTAAGAATTCAAAAAATAATAGAAATTTTATTTATTTGCATGTATTGTGTTTCAAAAAACTATGTATGGCAGCTTGATAAGACCTTTTAATATATCTCAAAATAGTTATAACTTTAAAATTATCCCCTTTAAAGGAAATGAGAATCATCATTTTGGATTTGACCCAACTCGAGGTTCAAATACTCCAAAATTAATTGTGAAGAATCCTTTTAACTTTGAATCTGGAGCTGAATTGCAGCGGCGGTACCATCTCGTGGTGCACATAACTGATGACAACCTGAAATATGGCAAAGCCACCAAGCCCAAGACAGGCACTGCTATTATAGATATTTATGTGACCAGGGCCAATGTGCCACCTCCTCCAACCATCAGTTCTGAAGTAAAGAGTTATGGAATTTAATTTGGGTCTCTGTGTGGGAAATAGTCTCTTGTAAATTTGAGTTTTATCTAGAAAAGCTAAAAGGCTTCTTAGGGCATCACCTTACCCTGCATGCTCACTTGCTCACTACCCACCCACCCACCAGGCCACATTTTAGAGTGTTCATCTGTGAGTATAAACTGTGAATGTAAACCATGGGTGAGAGAGAATTTATGATGATTGCAGGTGGAGAATAGTGGACCCCTGATGAGCTAATTACGTCTGAATGGTCTGAAAGTCCTGCCCACAAGAAAGGCCCACTAGTCAATGAAATATAACAGTTAAAAATCTCCACAAATGCGCATGTGTAAATATTGTTTTCCTGTGGTCATGTTATTTATAGTAATGTGTACCTGCCATGTGGCAGGCACTGTACTACATAGCTTATATTCATCATTTCATCTAATGTTTATCCAGTCCTATGAAGTTTAGCAGATTCTTTAGTATTTTATTATTTCAAAAATAGATAAGCAAAGCCTCTACAGGACTCCAGAATGGCCTTTGAGTCACCCAAGTGTAAAGTATGTTCAGTAGACTGTAGTGTATTTTAGTGTTTTTTATGCTTTGAAAGAGAGTCATTTTTTTACAACATGGATGATAAATCTTTCCACCAGACTATTTGATTTTCAAGAACACACTGCTTTCCTAAGCTGCACTAAAGGGTTTATCCAGTGTAGAGTAGATAATAGAGGCATACAAGCCTAAAAAACCCTAGATATCATCTAGTTCAACCTCTTGATTTTATAGGTGAGAAAACTGAAGTCAAGAGGAGAAATGTTTTTGCTCAAGTTCACAATCATTGCATGCAGTTCAAGTTTTCAGATCCTTAAATTAGTGCCTTCTCTAGTCCTGAGTGTTCCTCAGTATTGCCTGTGTTATATACAAAAATTCATATATCGAAGTTAATACCCTTTTGTCTGTATAGGACCACAGCTCTATACTGATGTTACCATTTGAAAACAGATACTCTCTGAAAACATAAACTAATGCTCTGTTTCCTTTGAAATAATACTTCTCAGCAAAGAAAAGGCCTGACCATTGTGCACACAGCTATCAACACCTACACATCCAGTGACTGGTACATTCCTTTCATCTTCACTCTGATGGCTGTTTTCTTTGCTGGGTTGTTTTCCTGGGTATGTTTTCTGCTTTGGAGATACGGAAAAACTATGGAGTGCTGTCAGAAAATGGCCAAGGAGGTCTCCAAGCCCAAACCCAAGTATGTGATTTTTCTTTCTAAGCATCTGATGTTTATAAAGAGTTGAAATCAGTTGAGGTTTGGTGATTTTACCCTCAGGGGTTCTGCCTAAGTGCCTTTGAGGGACACAGAAGAAAGTACTGGGGATGGTCCCTTTCACCTTGGCTCCAAACTGCTCTATCTTTAAAAACCAGCAAAAACATATCCTTGGATTCTACCTTAGAACATCTGAAACAGGTTTTCTGTGAGAATATAGATCAATTGGTGAGCAAACAAGCCAAACAACTCCCCATATTATTTTGAGTCAAGTAGTTCATGGGTGGGTGTTTGACAACCACTGGGGACTAGCTGAGAGATATGTGATAAATCCAGGTGCCCTCTCCACACTTGTTTTGAATTTATGTGAAAGCTGGGCAGAGGCCAAAGAAATGGAGAGAAAATGCAAGTGCAAATGCTTTCATCCACCCAAAACTAGTTCTTTAAGGGACAGAAAATCATGGCCTCAAAAACAGAGTTGATAATAAATTTGTATTAACTAAGCAGAGGTAATTATGATTCAGTGATGGGAGGTGATGATGGTTAATGAGATCAGTTTATTATTTGTCATACAACACATTTTTTAAAAGATGGGAATGAGAGAGATGTGATCATAGTCATGAGCTTCAAAAATTGAGGTTTATTTTTTGCTATGTGGTAGTATACTGAAGCTGATATTTTGTCAAATTTTATTTTCATACAGCGTAATCAATTATATTGGAGGTAAGATGATTATTATGAATTCTGTAATTTTAAAAAGCCACTTATCAGATACCTGCCATTTGTTTGTTTGTTTATTTATTTATTTATTTATTGAACAGGAGATAGAAATCAAATGGAAAAGATTGTCACGGAAAACAGAAATAAAAAACTAGAGGTATTAACAGTAAGTAAATTTTTATTTTCCTTCTATAGTAGAAGAAAGAGGAGTACATTTTCTCTATAATTATTGTTCAATAAAAAGTTCTTCCACATAGATGTATGGTAAATTTACCCAAGCATCATAGAAAGGAAATAAAATGATTTCAATTTGTCTGCTTCTGTTGAATTTCTGTGTATTACAAAACTGAGATTTCAGATCCAGTCTTAGAATCTGGCTTTGGTCAAAATTTGCTGCAAATATTGTATGTGTATTCAACAAAAACAACACTAGACAAATGAAAATACAGCATTATTTACCATTTCTTAAAAATAAGATCTAGATTTGAAAATAGATTATATATATGAAAAGCTGAATAAATTCTCCAACCCTGGAGTTTCTTAGCAGATGGTAAAATCTACATCTTAGAGAAGAGAAATCTTGAATTGACTGATATTCACTAAAGGATCCATTTGAACAACTGTACAAGGTTATAGCTGTTCCAGGAAATATAAATGTGGAGAACAAAGAAAAGGTGATTTTAGTCTCCATCTCCCCTTTTTACTCTCTACCTGCTGCTCCATTAACAATGGATAGCTCCATCTGAGTCCTGACTGATCATGACATTGTTTCACAAGCTGGTTCTCTTTCGATGCTCCCTTCAACTGCCTTTTCCTTTCTGAAGCTGATGCCAACCAATATCACATGTATTTGTGTGCACAGACCAGGTGGCTTACACAACAGATATTTATTTTCTCCATGTTCTAGAGGTTAGAAGTCTCAGAAAGTGCTGGCAAGTTTGGAGTCTCCTGAGGTCCCTCTCTTTGGCTTGCATATGGCTGCCTTCTCTCTATGTCCTCACATGAACATTTCTCATCTCGTTTTTATAGCGACACCAGTAATATTAGATTAAGACCAAACCATATGACCTCATTCTACCTTAATCACCTATTAAAAGGCCCTATCTTTATTTTTTTCTTTTTTAAATGTATTTTTAAATTGTTTTTCTATTACAGTTGTCCCAATTTTTCCCCCATTCCTCCTCCCCCCAAGCATGCCCACCCATTCCCTACAGTCAATCCCCACCTCATATGTGTATGTCCATGGGTTATTTATACTAATTCCTTAACTAAACCCTTCCCCTACTTACCCCCCTTCGTTCCCTCCCCTCCTCCCATCTGATAGCTGTTACTCTGTTCCTTGTTTACATGCCTCTGGTTCAGTTTGGTTCATTTGTTTGTATTGTTCATTAGTCTCCTGTATTAGCTGACAACATATGGTATTTTATATTCATTGCCTAGCTTATTTCGCTCAACGTAATTCTCTCTAGTTCCATCTATGTTATCACAAATGGCAGGAGTTTCTTCTTTCTTTCTGCTGAATAGTATTCCATTGTGTAAATGTACCACAGTTTTTTAATCCACTCATCTACAGATGGGCACTTAGGCTGTTTCCAGCACTTGGCTATTTTAAAGAACACTGCTATGGACATAGGGGTGTGTAAGTTCTTTTGATTTGGGGTTTCAGGATTCTTCAGGTATTATCCTAGCATTGGAATTGCTGGTTCAAAAGGCAGTTCCATTTTTAGTTTTTTCGAGGAAATTCCATATTGTTTTCCATACTGGCTGCACCAGTCTGCATTCCTACCAACACTGTACTAAGGTTCCCATTTCTCTACATCCTCACCAGCACTTGTTGTTTGTTGAATTGTTGATGATGGCCATTCTGCCTGGTGTGAGGTGGTAGCTCATTGTGGTTTTTATTTGTACCTCTCTGATGGCTAGTGATATTGAGCATTCTTTCATATGCCTACAGACTCTTTGTAAATCCTCCTTGGAAAAGTGTTTATTCAGGTCCTTTGCCCATTTTTTAATTGGGCTGTCTATCTTCTTGGTGTTGACGTGTGTAAGTTCTTTATATGTTTTGAAAATCAATCCTTTGTCTGAGGTTTCATTGACAAATATGTTTTCTCATATGGTTAGTTCCCTTTTCATCTTGCTGATGATCTTTTTTTTTTTTTTGTGCTGAGCAAAAACTTTTTAGTTTGATGTAGTCCCATTTGTTTATTTTTTCCTTTATTTCCCTTGTCTTAAGAGATATATCAGTGAAAATATTGCTATGTGGGATAACTGAAATTTTTCTGCCTATGTTTTCCTTTAGGACTTTTATGGTGTCATGGCTTACATTTAAGTCTTTGATCCAACTTGAGTTAATTCTGGTGTATGCTTTAAGTTGGTGGTATAGTTTCATTCTTTTGCATGTTCCTGTTCAGTTCTCCCAGCACCATTTGTTGAAGAGGCTCTTCTCACTCCATTTTATGTTCCTTCCCCCTTTGTTTAATATTGGTTGACCATATAGACCTGTGTTTATTTCTAGGCTCTCTTTTCTATTCCATTGAACTATATGTCTGTTCTTATGCCAGTACCAGACTGTTTGATTACAGTAGCTTTGTAGTATAGTTTGGTGTCAGGTATTGTGATTTCTCCTACTATGTTTATTTTCCTCAAGATTGTTGTGGCTATTAAGGGTCTTTTTTAGTTCCATATAAAGTTTTGAAGTATTTGTTCTAGGTCTGTGAAATATGTCATTGGTATTTTAATAGGGATTACATTGAATCTATAAATTGCTTTTGGTAGTATGGACATTTTAATGATGTTGATTCTGCCCATCCATGAACATGGTATATGCTGCTATTTATTTGTATCTTCCTTAATTTATTTCTTCAGTGTTATGTAGTTTTCCAAGTACAGGTCTTTCTTCTCTTTGGTTAAGTTTATTCCTAGGTACTTTATTTTTCTTGTTGCTCTATTAAAAGGTTTTTATTTTTTCTAGTTTCTATTTCTGGTATTTTATTGTTGGTGTACAGAAATGCCTATGATTTCTAAATATTGACTTTGTACCCTCCTATTTTGCCAACTTATTAGGTCGAGTATTTTTTTCATGGAGTCCACAGGGTATTCTATGTACACTATAATGTCATCTGTAAATAATGACTGTTTTACTTCCTCTTTTCCAATTTGAATGCCTTTTATTTATTTATTCTTGTCTGATTGCTGTGGCTAGAACTTCCAAGACTATGTTGAATAGGAGTGGAGAAAATGGACATCCTTGTCCTGTTCCGGATCTTCGTGGGAATGCTTTCAGTTTTTGTCCATTGAGTATGATGTTGGCTTCAGGGTTCTTCTATATGGCCTTTATTATGTTGAGGTCTGCTTTCTCTATTTCCATTTGCTGAGTGTTTTCATCATTTATGGGTGTTATACTTTATCAAATGCTTTTTCAGCATCTATTGATATGATTATGTGGGTTTATTTTTTCATTTTGTTTATGCGGTGTATTATGTTTTTTGATTTGCAAATATTAAACTATTCTTGCATCCCTGGAATGAATCCCACTTGATCGTGGTGTATGATCTTTTCAATGTGTTGCTGGATCCAGTTTGCCAATATTTTGTTGAGGATTTTAGCATCTATTCATCAGTGATATTGGCCTGTAGTTTTCTTTTTTTGTTGTGTCTTGACCTTGTTTTGCAATTAAAGTAATACTGGCTTCATAGAAAGAGTTTGGGAGTCTTTCCTATTCTTTATTTTTTGGAATAATTTGAGAAATGTAGGTGTTTATTATTCCCTCAGTGTTTTGTAAAGTTTGCCTCTGAAGCCATCCAGTCCAGGGCTTTTGTGTGCCGGGAGTTTTTGATTATTGCTTCAATATCACTAGTTGTTATCAGTCTGTTCAGGCTTTCTGCTTCTTCTTGATTCAGTTTTGGAAGATTATATGTCTCTAGAAATTTGTCCATTTCATCTAGGTTTTCAAGTTTCTTGCCATACAGTTGTTTGTAGTAACTTCTTACAATCCTTTGTATTTCTGTGATATTGGTCATGATTTCTTCTCTTTCGTTTCTGATTTTGTTTATGTGGGTTCTCTCTCTTTTTTCTTGATCAACATGGCTAAAGGCTTGTCGATTTTGTTTTTATTTTTAACAAACCAGTTTCTAGTTTTGTTGATCTTTTTCATTGTTTGTTTAGTCTCTATGTCATTTAATTCTGCTCTGATCTTGACGATTTCCTTCCTTCTACTCGCTCTGGGCTTTGTTTGTTGTTGTTCTAGTTCTTGTAGCTGTAGGATTAGATTTTTATTTGAGATTCTTCTATCCTTTTCAGGTAGACCTGTATTGATATGAGCATTCCTCTCAGGACTGCTTTTGCTGTGTCACATAGGTTTTGGGTTTTTGTGCGTTTATTATCATTTGTTTCCTGAAACTTTTTTATTTCTTTCTTGATGTGATTGTTAACCCATTCATTATTTAATATCATGTTATTCATTCTCAATGAGTTTGAATGTCTATGAGTTTTTTTTCCTTGAGGTTGATTTCTAGTTTCAAGGCGTTGTGATCTGAGAAGATGCTTGATATAATTTTAATTTTCTTGAATTTGTTGAGGCTTGTTTTGTGTCCTAGCATGTGGTCCATCTTTGATAATGTTTCATGTGCACCTGAAAAGAATTTATATTTTGCTTCTTTGGGGTGAAAAGTCCTATATATATCAACTAAGTCCATTTGCTCTCGAGTGCTGTTCAATGCCTCAGTATCCTTGGTATTTCTTTGCTTCGAAGATCTGTCCATTTTCACAATGGGTGTTAAAGTCCCCTACTATGAGTGTGTTGTTGTTGATATCCTTCTTGTAGTCTTCCAAGATTTTCCTTATATATTTGGGTGCTCCTATGTTGGGTGCATATATTTTTCCCAGAGTTATATCTTGTTGATGGCTTTTTCCCTTAAGTATTATGAAATGTCCCTCTTGTCTCTTTTTATGGCCTTTGCTGTGAAATCTGTTTTGTCTCATATAAGTATTGCTACCCCAGCTTTTTTTCATGTCCATTTGCTTGGAATATTTTTTCCATCCCTTCACTTTTAGTCTGTGTAAATCTTTTGTTTTGAGGTGGGTCTCTTGTAGAGAGCATATATGTGAGTCATGCTTTTGTATCCATCCTACTACCCTAGGTATTTTGATTGGATCATTTAATCCATTTACATTTAATGTTGTTATTGACAGGTATTTATTTATTTCCTTTTGTACCTGTGTTCCTCTCCCTCTCTCTTTTTCTTCTTTTTCCTAAAGCATTCCGTTTAGCATCTTTTGCAATGCTGGTCTGGTGAAGATGTATTCTTTTAGTCTTCCTTTGTCTGGGAAACTCCTTATTTCACCTTCTATTTTGAAAGAGAACCTTGCTGGGTAGAGTAGTCCTGGTAATAAGCCTTTGTTTTTCATTGCTTGAAATATTTTTTGCCATTCCCTCTGGCTAGCAGTATTTCTGTTGAGAAATTAGTTGATAGTCTTATCGGAGCTCCCTTGTATGTTATGTACTGTTTCTTTCTTGCTGCTTTTAGGATTCTCTCTTTGTCTTTGAATGTTGCCATTTTAATTATCATGTGCCTTAGAGTGTGCCTTTTTGGGTTCATCTTCATTGTGACCCTCTGTGCTTCCTGTACTTGGGAGATTTTTTTTCATCAAGTTAGGAATATTTTCTGTTAATACTTTTTCAATCAGGTTTTCTAATCCATGCTCCTCCTCTTCTTCTTCTTGTATCCCTATCATATAGATATTGTTTCATTTTATGTTGCCTTGGAGTTCTCTTAAACCCTCTCATTATTTTTCAGTCTGTTTTTTTTTTCCCCCATTGGGAATTTTATCTACATTGTCCTCTAACTCACTGATCCAGTCCTCTCTTCATTTAGTCTGCTTTTGATTGCTTTCACTGTGTTCTTCAGTTCAGAAATTGTATTCTTCATTTCTTCCTGTTTCTTATTGATAGTTTCTATGTCCTTTTTATTTTTATTTTTTGCTGGTGTAGTTCTCAGTAAGTTCCTTGTAGCTTCTCTGGAGTCCTTTGTAGTTTTTCTTGAGTTCTTTGTAGTTCCCCTGGAGTAGTTCATTTTAGTTTTCTTTGAGTTGATTTCATTGAGCTTCCTCATTACTATTGTTTTCAATTTCTTCTCTGATAGTTTGCTTGCCTCTATTTTATTGATCCATCCTTCTGAGAATTCCTTCTTTCCTTTTGGTGGGGTATTGTTTGTGTTTGGTGGGGTGTTATTCTACCTCCGCATTTTGGGTGGCTGGTCTTGTTTGTTTCTGCTTTTTAGATTTATCTGCTTTTATTTTCTGTCTTTGTGGAGTGATCTTCTGTGGTCGGAATCTGTGTGATTTGGTGGTGCAGACTCCTTGATCTACTTAACTTGATGCTCCTGGGATGCCCTTTATGCCTTTTATTTGGACTCTTTAGTAGTATTTTGATTTTGTTTGTTGTGTTGCTCTTTGATGGGTCCTTCCTTTAAATTAGCTGACTGAGAGTCACTCTGCCCACTTCTGACAGTTGTTGTGCTGCACCTGGCTGATGCCTCTTGGGGATGAGTAGTCTGCTTATGAGATTTCTCCCACAGCACTAACGTTGAATCTACCCTGTGGTCTGGTCTGCTGCTCCTCCAGTTTTTTTTCTCTACAACCAGCATCCGAAGTTTTCCAAAGCTCCTCTAGTTCATTTCACCTTCTTTCAGCTGCAGCCCAAGTTGAGCATCGCAAGTGCACTTTTTTCTGCCAGCTGGCAGTTGGGCTGTGGTGGTTGATGGGCCTCTATCTTTAAATACAGTTACATTTTGATGTGCTGCAGGTTAGAGCTTCCATATATGAAATCTGAGGGAACACAATTCAGTTGATAACACTTCCCATCCAAGGTAAAAGACTTCACATCAATAAAAATATCTAACTTGAGGGAAGACATGGTGAGTGGACAGATGTGGGGGCTGGGGCTGGGAAGAGACAAAAATAGGAAGAAAATTTTGAACCCATGTCACTAGCCCTCTGCATTAGAAAAATGAGGTAATTTATAAGAAGTTACCTGCTCAAAGTACTCAACATATGTCAGTTAATTTTATCAAGCTGACTTTATTGCTAACATTTTGTGTGTTTTTTTTAAAGGAAGCTGTTGTGTATGAGACCATATTTGATGGAGAAGCTATTGACCCAGGTATGGTGTGACTTAACTTTTAAATTAGCTCATTTTGACTATTTGGATGCCAGTGTTGGGCCTGAGGCCACTTAGCAAAAGTCTCAGGGTATAGCAAGGCAAGCCACTGGGTCCTTCAGATATTTGCAGTGGGATGGAGTCTCAGGAAGTCATCTTGGTGAAGCTAGTGTAGTTCATCAAGCTAACGCAGATTAATATTTTGTGTTTGTGGTGGGAAGAGAGATGGCGCCCATCGGCCTCAGAGCAGATGGCTCAACATGGTGACGATGGCAGTCATCCCTCCAACCCTGGCCCCAAAGCCACACAACTCAGTTTTTTTCTGCATGTCTCTGATAACCCCCTTTACTCCCAGGGCTGCTGTTCCTCTGTTGGACCCCAGTATGAGTGTCTATGAGCAAGAGTTTGTGTATTAGCTCTTTAAGAGGTTGCCTGGATTTCCAGATGCCTTCATCTCCCTTGGAAAGACAGAATTCCTGCTTTTTTTCACAGCCAGATGTTATGTGGGCTCCTTTTCCTGGCACTGGTGTTCCAGATTGAATAGCTCAGCATGGGGCTGAGACCCCTCACATCTTATTGGGACCCCTGAAGCTGAAATATTCCTCTGATTATCAACTGCCACACTTGGGTTTGGGGCCAGCCAATTTGAGGCCTCTGTCCCTCCTACAAGACTCGATGTGGCTTCTTTGTATCCTCAGTTATAGGACTTCTGTTCAGCTAGTTTTCAGGTAGTTATCCAAGTTGATTGTTTATAATTTAATTGTAATCTTAATGTCATCTTGGGAGTTGGTGAATGCAGCTGCTATTTACTCTGGCACCTTGACTGGAACACCCCACTTTTTCGTCATGTAATCTCAGGGCCTCTTCATATCATCTTTCAAGCATATGGAGTTCCAAGGGATAGGAAAGTGAAGTAGCCAGTTTCTTGAAGCCTGTGCCTGGAGGTGGCACAGTGTCATACTCACCACTTTCTATTGGTTAATCCAATCATTTTACGGAGATTTAAAAAGAGATTCATATATTTCAAGCAAAAAACACAGGAGACTTCCAGCCAAGATGGAGGCCTAGACTGACATGCTCTGACTCCCTCCACAACTAAGAAGGAATACAATTACTGCAAACCAGAAATAACCAGAAGTTCTAGAAAATAAATGGAAGTCCAATGTATGAAGTTATAAAGAAGTGGTGCTCGTTAGGATGAGTAAGAGGGGCGAAGCTGGGGAGGAGATTTCAAGCTGTGCTGTCTGCGGCAGCAGCAGTCATGGAGGCAAGAGAGCAGAAAGCACAGACACCTGTATTTAGGGGGAGGCGAGAAGTGCCTGGGGAGAACCCCCGCCTGCAGACTAGACCCATCAGCTTGCAATTCCAAAGCTGGGGAAGGCAGACCTCCATTGCCTTGGACTGTGAGGCCTGGAGGGAGTGGGGATGGAGGAGGAGGCTGCCGGTCTCTCAGCAGAGAGTGAACGGCAGGAATCCACCTTGGACCCCCACCCCTGCTGAAAATGCCACAGTTTGGTGAGATGGGTTCCTGGTTGTGACGCGTGCACAGGTCTCTGCCCCCTATAGTTTAGGAGGTGTTACAGCCCTGGCCAGGAAGCATAGGTAAACACAAAACTGTTCAGGATGGCACAAATCATGACAGAGATCCCAGTGATGCAGCTGACCAGACAGCAAATATCTAATCTAATGAAGCAGCAGATAGGAAATCTTTCTGAGGCACAGTTCAGAGCTTTGGTTATAAAAATGCTTATAGACCTAACAGCAGATCTTAAACAAGATGGGGAAGGAATGAAAGCTAGTCCTGCTGAAATGATCAAAAACACATACAAAAGTAGTGGTGAGGGCAAGAAAAGCAGGGATCAAATCAACAAATCAAAACATAGGGAAGGAACAAACAATCAACCAGTGCCAAAAAAGGAAATGGGAAGAGAGGAAAATGAGGAGAGGCTCAGAAACTTATTGGACAGCTATAAGTGGGCCAACATTCGAATCATAGGGTTGCCAGAAGGTGAAGAAGAAGAACTAGAAATTGAAAAATTATGTGAAAACAAAATGAAGCAGAACTTCCCTAACTTGGGGAAGGAAATAGACTTACAGGTCCAGGAAGCACAGAGAGTTCCAAACAAACTAGACCCAGGGAGAACTACACCACAACACATTATAATCAAAATGTCAAAAATTAAGGATAAAGAGAGAATCTTAAGAGCAGCAAGAGAAAAGAAGAGAATTACGTACAAAGGGGTCCCAATAAGACTATCAGCTGATTTCTCAAAAGAAACTGCAGGCAAGAAGGGACTGGCAAGAAATATTCAAAGTAATGAAAAGCAAAAACCTACAACCATGATTACTCTATTCAGTGAAGCTGTCATTCAGAATAGAAGGGCAGAGAAAGTGCTTCCAGGACAAAGTAAAACTGAAGGAGTTCATCAGGTCCAAGCCACTGTTATATAAAAATGTTAAAGGGACTGGTTTAGGAGAAGGAGGATCAAAACTATGAACATTAAAATGAAAACTGTATTACAACAACCAACAACAGAAGCTAGGGAATTGAAACAAAGGCAGACTAAGTAGACAACAAGAGTGGGAAAAGAATTATAGGTATGAAGAACATTTTTGGGGGAACTCAGTGGGGAGGGGGAAGGAGATAAAGGGAGGGAGTTGGTACAGGAATTAAGAAGCATAGTAGGAGGGAGTGGAGTGGATAGGAAGATGTAGAGAAGAACTATATGCAGCTTTCCTTCTTTCCTTCCTCCCTCCTCCTTCTCTCTCTCCCTCTCTCTCTCCCTCTCCTCCCCTCCCCTTCCCTTCCTTCCTTCCTTCCTTCCTTCCTTCCTTCCTTCCTTCCTTCCTTCCTTCCTTCCTTTCTTCCTTCCTTCCTCCAACATGTTACAAGATCATTAGAGTAATTGCACTTCAATGAAAAACTTTGCAATATCAAGGGGACATGATTCCATGTTATTTAATTTTACTTTTCATTGTTTTTGAGCTTTTCTATGACTGCAAGTTGTAGTAACTGACAGCAATGTGAAGTAATTCTTGTTTATAGACATGTAGAACTGGCATAAAATCATTGCTGCCATTATGCTATTGGACAAAGAAGTCTCGGGGCCTATTTTGAAGAAATAAACTCATTTTCTTAATGAAAAAAAAAGAGAACTATATGCACAACTAATGGACATGGACTGAGGCGGGGGACAACTAGTGGGAGGGGAGGTCACTGAGTGGAGGGGAACAAAAGGAAAAGAAATTTGGACAATGTAATAGCATAAACAATGAAACATATTTTAAAAAATAGTCTACAGTAATAAAGTATTATATTTCTAAGTGCTTAAAAAAAAAGACACACATATATTTCACTTCACAAGGAATGAGAGTGAAAAAATTTGTGGCCATCATTAATCAACCACAACATATATAGGCCAGATAGGTCAATGGATTTGTAATTCCTGGTCTAAAGATTTATCTCTTATTAACTTTGAAGTTGTACAGCAGATCATTCTTCCATTTTATAAGATATTTCAGAAGTTCTTTTTTTTTCCATGCATTTCTTCTCTAAAGAAGGGGGAAGTATAGAAAGTCATTGGAGGTATTGGTAAAGCCCTGGATGTCCATTAGAAGATTTGGGTTTGAGTGTTGACATAACCACTAACATTCCATGTGAACCTGAGTCTTTCTTTTTTCCAGCTGAAAATCAGCTTAATACTGTGGGCTTTGCTTGTTACATGGGATTATTGTGATGTTTAAACATCAATGAGTTTAGACCAACCAATGCATTTGGCTTTTTTTGAAACTGGATATTTGATTTGTGACCACTCATCAATTAGTCTTCAAGTTCCAGCATGCACTAATTGAGTGATGGTATAGATATTTTGGTGGAAGGAGGTGTTTTTTTAGGGAAGTGCATTGTCCTCCCTAGCACAGTGTCCCTGGCAAAAAAAGAAGCACTTTTTTAATTAATGAATTTTTTGAGACCTAACTTAGCACAATGAAGTGTTACATGACACTTACAGAAGAGAAATATTTTAAAATAAAAATGTTTTGCTGTATGTGTTCAGACATACTATCATTTATCTAATATTCTGTGCAACCCAGAATGTGATACATAAGCATTGTTTTAGTCATAAAGCCTAATCTAAGTAAAAGAAGACATGGGCTCCTCCCCTAGATGGTTAGTAGCTAGACACCCTGGATTCAAATCTAGGTCTCATTGGAAACTTACTTAATATCTCTGTGCCCCAGTTTCCTCATCTCTAAGATGTGGCTCATAATATGTATGATGCCACAAGGATGTCAAGTGGATTAAATAAATTGATATATTAAAACAGAGTCTGGTATGTAGTAAATGCTATAGAAGTAAGTTATTATTATTTTGTATTATTGTTATTATTATTATTTTATTTATTAATTATGTTCTAGACACCAAAGAAACAATAATTTGTTGACTTTCTACTATATCATGCCCTACTTACCCTGTTTCTTTTCTCTTGAATATTACTATATTTCATTATTGATTCTGTAAAAGGCTGGTGGATTAAACCTCAGACACTGTGTAAGGCATATCACTTGAGGAGCAATTAAAAAATAGTTTGACATGTTCTTTTTTTAAATGTTTGATTTAAAAATAATTGAAGATTCACAAGAAATTGAAAAAAAGTACAGACAGGTACTTTGCACCCATCACCTAGCTTCCCCCAAATGCAACATTTTCCATAACTACTGCACCAAAACCAGAAAACTGACATTGGTCAATGAATTGGACTACAGACTATACTCAGTTTTGTACATATGACTAGTTTTGGCATGCACTAATTTTTTAATATGTCTGTGTGAGTAATTCTATGACATTTAATCACCTAAATAGATTCATATGGCTACTACCACAGTCAAGATGAAAAACCATTCCTTCACCACAGAAGAGCTCTCTAGTGTTAAAGGGGCAATTTTTAATGCATGTGAAATCACATACTGCTTCAAGTTTTGCTTATAGTTTTTCTTTTGGTAGCAGAGTAAAGCTTGAAAAGACCAGAAACTTGTTGCTATGTTGGATATATAACAAATGCTCAATAAACACTTTGTGAGATGAACAAATGCTTTGTGAGTTCATTGTAATTCACTTTCCCTGTATGTTGTGTTCCTTCCACAGTCTCTGGGAATGTGTATGAATATAACAGCAGAACAGGTGCAAGAAAGTGGAAGAAGCCCCTCAGGCACCAGGAGTCATCCTTGGCAAACACGTACTCCCTCCCAGAGTCCCATCCTTCTGAGGAGTCCACATCCTTAAGAATTCCCATGCAGGAGTAGCATTTTTTGGTGTTTCTGAATAATTGATTTATGTATGTGTATGTTACTCTGATGGCAACATTTTCTTGGCTATCTAAAGTTAAATTATATATGCGAAGCCCAGCTTCTTTGTTTATAGCTTTCTATAATCTTCCAGTTCTGGGTGTCTGGGTGAGGGCAGCAGGACTGATTGACCTTGAATCTCTAAATATGCTTTGCTGAAAACTACAGACTAAATTGATATATGTTCACTGTCTGACTTTTCCCAGTGAAAGGTGTGCTTGTTATTACTGGATACTTTGTTTTGCTCACTCCTTTAGCCCCAACACATATTTGGCACAGGTACTCCATGCATACTTGATAAATAAATGAATTTGAGTATATAAATTTATATCTCTCATCTTTAATTCAAATTGCTTATTATTCCTATGATCCACAGCACAGAAATGGGAATTATCTTTAGAAAAGAACTTTTTTGTTTCCAGTAGTCATAAATAACAAATAATTTTTTCCAGCATTTTCAAAAAGCAAAGTTGATCTTGCTTTTAATTTGCTTTTCATAGCACTATGGAGAACAAACCCTGGAAACTTTAATTATTATTACTGATGACTTGCCAAAGAAACGTAGGCATCCAGTCTTTTGGGAGCTATGTACTTAGGCAAATAAGTTTTAAATACACCTGAGATCTCTGATGGTCTCCCCTCTTGGTTATCAGAAAACATATGATAGCAGGAGACCAGAGTGTTGATGATGGTAGAGGCTAAACCCACATTTAACCCAAAATTGAGTTCAACTTGGGATAATTTTTTAAAAGATGTTTTACTTATTTATTTTTAGAGAGAGAGGAAGGGAGAGAGAAGGAGAGGGAGAGAAACATTAATGTGAGAGAGAAATATCCATCAGTTGCCTCTCATACATGTTCCAATCAGGGACTGAACCTGCAACCCAGGCATGTAACCTGACCAGGAATTGAGCCTGTGAACTTTCAGTTTGTGGGACAATGCCCAATCAATAGGTCAAGAGGGAATAAAAATTTTTTTTAAAACAAATCTTATTCAATGTAAAACATAGCATGAGCAATGAATTTGAGTCAGAGAATAATGGGAGCTTAGGTGATCAGAAATGCCTTGATATTGGTTCCCAATTGCATGCATGCACACAGGTAATTTCTTTCCAGTCCAGGGACATCTCACCTGAACATAAACAAACTCATTTTTTGTTTATGTCTAGCTCAGATGGGTCAATCCTCAGGGGACATTATGGTGTGGGGGACTCAGTGGATTCAAAATCTGGAGCTTGGACAAGTGGTGTGACCTTTTAAAATTCAGTTTTCTTCTTTTAAACTACGTATACAATATATACAATCATCCCTGCCACATTTGTACCTCATAATTTTGCTATGAGAAACAACATAAGAAAATTGAGACTCTACATTTGGCAGCACTTTTTAAACTGTAAGCATTATCTAAGTGTAAAACAGGATTAGTTTCATTAAGTCAAAATTGGCCTGTTAGAGAGCAGTGGCTTGGAATATGGAGAGGGCTACTCCATGGTTCAGTGTACGTTGGAATTGGTTGGTAACTGACTTCACAACTTTTGTGAAGGGAGTATAATGCCTTTTTCCAGATGGCATGATAATTCTTCACCAGAGGAGAGACTAGAGACTGGGAAAATGTTCTCTCCTCTCTGGAAGACTCTTGCTGGGTCAGTTACATTTAGATGGATGTAGATATGTAAGTCTCCATCTGCCACCATCTGAGCTTTTAAGAAAAAAAAACCCAAAGCATTTATGGACTTCCTTCTCAAATTCTGAACTGGATCAATTAGTATTGTATGTGCCTGTGCCAAAACCAAGAAAAATTGGCAAGGTGTATTAGCATTCCTTTGTTTAGTTGTTTTGGCTCTCAGTTTCAGATCTGACCAAGAGAAAATGTATGCACTGGAGACACCAGGGGGTTGCAGAGGAAGCTAAAGAGGGCTGCTCTCAGGGGCAGGATGCTGAAATTTGATCTTTTCGTTCATAATCAAGTTGCTTCCAAACTCTAAGTGCTCTTTTCTGTTTTACCACCAGGCTCCAACTTAACAATACTGATTGTATTCATTTCCTCAGGCTGCCATAACAAAAGAGCTCTACTTGATGGCTTAAACAACAGCAATTTGTTCTCTCACAGTTTTGGTAGCTAGAATTCTAAAATGAAGTTTTGGCAGGACCACACTTCCTCAGAGCCTCTAGGGGAGAATTTGTTACTGGCCTCAGGTGGCTGCCCTGGCGTTCCTGAGCTTGTGGCTGCCTCCCTCTAATCTCTGCCTTTCATATCACTTTTGTCTGGATGGGTCTATCACATTTCCCTCTACCTCACTCCTGTAAAGAAATTTGTTATTGGATATAGGTTCACACGGGTAATCCAGTATGAACTCCTCATTTCAAGTGCTTTACTTAAACACAGCTGCAAAGACTTTTTTTTCCAGTAAGATCATGTTTACAGGTTCTAGGGATTAGAACATGAACATGTCTTTTTTGGGGGGGTCACCATTCTACAAACTATAACAATTTTAAAAGTCTTTAATATGCGGTATAAATCAATGCCATTTTTCTAGTGAACAGTATGACCATTTTAATTTGTTAAAAAATATTTATTGAGTGCCTACTATGTGCCAGAAATGTTTTAAGGCTTTTAATCCAAAATATGCAAGTGCCTTGACCTGGTAATTTCATTGCTTGAAATTTCCCTGTAAATAGCGTTTACAGAAAAAAATAAGTTTTCTTAAACGGCTGCTCATGGTAACACTCTTTGTAAAAGAAAAACAACTGGAATAAAATTAAAGTGTCCATTTAATAAGGGGATCAGTTGGAAAACCACATCATGTCCATATTATATTATGATATTTAAAAAAATTAGGCACATATTGATATTAAAGACATATTATGTGATCAAGGATGGTAAACTACATAATTCTTATTAATATAAATGAATAGAAAGCATCTGTATAGATCTATATTTTGGTATATGCATAAACTTGGGAGGCAGTGAGAAGTTGTAGGGAACTGTTAATGATTACCTTTTATGGAAAGTCTTGAGAAAGGAAATGCACAGCATGAAATGAGATTTTTACTTTCCCTTTCACTGTTTATTGACCATTGAATTTTCTAATTTTGTACATATGTTATTTTTATTTTTTAATAATATAAGTAGGTATTATCTGGTAGTGAGAATTTAGGACATTTTTTTCTTTTTAAATACTTCATTATGGAATTTTGTAAGAGGTCTGAGACTTTTCTTTCAAATCAATTTGAACTAAGTTCAGATCTATCTACTGCAAGAGGTATTTTCTTCCTTGATTTGTGTAATTATTGTTCTTTTTCCATCTGTCTCTTTTTCTCCTTTTGAAATTGATTTTTCTAATGTTGGGTCTCCAGGGTATAGTAGCTAATACTCTTATCTTCTTCTCTTATGATTTCTAACCCACTGAATTATTGTTCTGCTGTTAGAGATTTCTTTCGCATGATATTCTGGGTCACTAACTTGGGTCTCACCAGGGATAACCCTCAATTTCATCTCATCTATTGATTGTTTTAAGCTTTAAGAGCCTATTTTTAGTTCTAGGAAGGGGTGTGAGTGTGAGTGTGTGAGAGAATTGTGAGAATGTGTGTGAGAGTGGGTGTGCATATGTGTGAGGGTGAATCTGAGTGTGTTCATGTATTTACATGTGTGTGAGTGTGCATATGTATAGAATATGTGCACACATACACATTATACATGAAACTAAGTCATCTTACAATCTCTTTTTGTTGAAGTTCATTTCAGTAACGGTCTATTCTGAATATTTTATATTTTCTTCTTCAGGGTTCCATGGCTGTCTTAGGCTCTTGGGCCCCTTAGGCTTCATGTCATTTTTTTCCTGTCAGCTTTGGGCTGGGGTAGAATTGCTATAAACATTTCTGAGGCCACAAAAGAGGCACAGTTGTTTCTCCCCATGTCAGCCGATGAGACAGCAAAGGAGGCCATCAGCTCTTTCATAATGACAAGGCTTTGCTTGCTCCCTTAGTTCCAGGGACAGAGGAGACTTACCCAATGCTTTCAGTGCTTCTGAACATCTTTGCAGGCCAGGGAGACATGGCATCTCCTTATTGGCTAACATTCTATCTCTCTGACAGTGGGGAGGGGTTCAGAGAGTTTGATCTGCAGGAGTGAGATCCTAGATCCATGCCACAGGGCTCTACTGTGCTGGTCCTACACTTTTCTTCTGGTTCAGAGGAGAGGAAATCTTGGTTGACTTTCAATGACTTTCCCCTTGCCAGATCTATATACCACCTGGATTCCCCAGCCAACCTACATACATGAATATAGCCTAGATGAGGAGAATGGCCAAGCCAATGCAGCCTAGTTCAGCCAGCCTTCAGCTGACATTCAGACGTGTGAGTTCCAACAATAAATACTTGTTGTTCGAAGCCTCTGGTTTGCTATACAGCAACAGGTAACTGATACCAGAAAGGTGAAATGCTATACTATTATATGTCTCTCTATATTAAACACCCCCAAAATATATTTTTATTTAAAAAATTGAGACCCAAGAAAATATTGAAAAGATGGCAGAGAGAGAGAGCTAATAGAAATTTCATTAAGACGAATTTGTGGACCCTCAGAGTTAAAAGAATTACAGTACTGTATTTTCCTTGAAGACAGAAGCTGTGACCTACACAAAGTTCCCTTCCATAGTGCCTGGCCCAAGAGAGGGACCAAAAATATTTATTAAATAAATTACCTTCAAAATATTCCTAGTCAAATTTTTACATGTATACCAATTTAAAAAAATTTCTCTGCACAATGTTTCCAGTGTTGATGGGTTTGCTGTAATATCTCATGCTGGGGAACTCACTACTTACCAGGCAGCTCTCTTCATTGTGGAACAACAGTAATTACAGAATTATTTTATTGAAGCAAAAAGGAAATGTAGTTGACAGTGTGAAATCTGAGCTAAATAATTCAAAAACACAGTTTTTCCTCATTAAGGATGAGGTAAGGCTGATGAAGAAGCTGCCATGGACCAGAACATCTGCACAATCACTTCCATTCAGTATTGTTACCTTCTATTGTCCAGAAAAAGATTGAGGCGGAAGCAGCATCAACAGCAGCAACAACAGCCATCTGCCTTCACCTGTAACAAGTGTGGCAGGGATTGTCACTCCCGAGTTGGACTCCACAGCCATTCTCGGCGGTGCAGATAGACTCTCAAGAAGCTACGCCATCGTCTCTCGAGACGGACGGCTGCCGCCGCCGCCGCCAACCTTCTATTGTATTTCACACAGCTCCACGTTTTACTCCTTCATGTATAAATAAGTGTTTTACTCCTGTTAGAAAAAAGAAAATGATCCATTTTGAATAAAAATTTTCTAGGAATGTAATTAGCAGCATATCATTTGGTTAGCTCATCATCTAACATCTCTGAGGATGGCTTTAAGTAGAAAAAAAAGGCAGTTTTATTGTATTCTTGATGTACTGCAAACATCACTTAACTAGTATGGTTGTAGGGCCAGTCTAGACACTTCACTGGATCTAAAACAAATTTAATTTGTGTTTGTTGTTGTGAACAATAATAGATTTAAACAGTTCCTTATTTAACATTATGAAGTGTCTTAACAAACAGTAACTTACTTGATTGTAGGTGAGACTCCAGAACAAAGACTACCTGTTGGGTTCTCTATCTCTCTAACCCTTTAATTTTAAAAGTCAATATGGAAGTCTGCATTAAATTTATATAAAATGATTAGTAATATATAATATATAGTGTTTGAGAAAAGTTATCAATTACATTTATTATTATATGTGAATACTATTACTACTGCTGATAGTAGCACTATTACTAGCCAGTAGTACTATTACTGTTTTCCAGTTCCTCATATAATATGTTGGATCCTCAAACTCTTCCCCACCAGCACATTCATTCCCTCCTTTCAATAAGTATATGAAAAATACTCAATATAATTAGTCACCAGGGACATGCAAATTAAAACCACAGTGAGATATTACCTCACACCTGTCATTAATAAGTTAACAAACAACAATTGTTGTGAGGATATGGGGAAAAGGGAACCATGGTGTACTGTTGGTGGAAATGCAGATTGATGCAGCCATTGTGGAAAGCAGTATGGTTTTACCTCAAAAATTAAAAATGGAACTACCTTATGCAATTTCACTTCTGGGTATACATATGAAGAAACCCGAAACACTAATTTGAAAGAATATATGCACCTCCATATTCATTGCAGCTTTATTTACAATAGCCAAGCTTGGAAGCAACATAAGTGCCCAGTAATAGACAAATGGATAAAAATCCAGTGGTACACATGCACAATGAAATATTACATGGTCATAAAAAGAAAAAGATCTTACCATTTGCAACAGCATGGATGGACCTAGAAGATATTATGCTAAATGAAATAAGTCAGAGAAAGACGAATACCATATACTTTCACTTAAATGTGGAACAATATAAATAAACAAACAAAACAGAACAGACTGAAGATTGCCAGAGGGGAGGAAGGTTGGGAGACTGGGAGAAAAGGTGAAGATATTAACAATTACAGACTTGTAGTTACAAAATAGTCATGCAGGTGTGAAGAACAGTATAAGGAATATAGTTAATAATATTGTAATAACTATGTATGATGCCAGATGGGTACTGGAACTATTGGGGGAACACTTTGTGAAGTATATAATTGTCTAACCACTATTCTGTACACCTGAAATTAATTTTAAATAATATTTACTATAAACTGTAATAAAAAATTAAAAATATTATTTTTAAGTAGAAAAAAGAAAGTGGGTTAACAAAAAATCCTTGGAAGCCTGAGGATCTTAGACTGGAAGCCACTGCTCCAGGTGAACAAATGAATGAACAACCAAACACATGGAAGAAGAAGGGAGGGAAGAAAAGCACATCTAATAATTGTAAGTAAATATATAAAAGAATATTTTATTAATAAAAATAGTGTAACTATGACAATTAAATCCTCTTCTTACCTGACTTCCAAGGTCAAAGCTAGTGGAAGCTCAGTGGAGAGGGTTAGGTGGAATCCCAAAGTTCTGTTATTGTAGTAACAGGCTTTCCGAGTTGGGACTGTAGAGAGTAAAGCAACCCATGGGCTGATGATGCAAACATAATTAATTGGGTAAAAGCCAAATTGATGAGGCAAGAAGTACAAGCTTATGGCTCACTCTTCTCTGTCATGTTCCAACTCAAGTTCCATACTTGGTACATAGTAGGTACTTAGTAAGTCAATGTGGAATAAACCAAAGGAATGTTCCCACATTTGATCCAGTCCAATAAATAGTTGACTAGGTGGCAGGCAGATTCCATTCCTCATTTGACTTATATGCTTTTTGGTTTTCTTCCAGATACAGTTTAGTTTCAGGTATTATCATGATATGGCAATTACAGGCTTTACCCACTGGTCCCTGTGTTGCCAAATACCTGGTACAGATGCTGCCCTGCATATGGCTCATGGCAGACATGGCTAATGGATTGCAGCATGCCTTTTGCTGAGTGTGGATGTACCCTGTGGTGGCCATGCAGATGTTCCACCAAGATTTTTGTTCAAAGAAGGACTTGCTGTCCACCTGCACGGAGGTGGTCAGCAGACATTCCAGCTGTCAGCATCTTTGAGGTCAGCCTCAGCTGCACAATGCCACCTATCTGAAAGTCATAATCTTCCCAGGGCAGGGTTCACCTAGTAACTGGTCCTGGTGCATAACTAAAAGAGAGGGGATTGTAAGGGCCCTACTATTCCAGCCCAATGTTGGACAACTCTGATGAGAATGTCAGTTCTAGGGTGTCCCACTACACTCACCATATTATAGAACAGAAAGAGTTCATCCACTCAGTGCTGGCAGAGCCAAACATTCTATAAAAACCAAGAATTGCAGTGGAGGAAGACAGGCAATTTTATTATGAGTGGAAAGGTAATGCTCAAAAGCCTGAACTCCCCAAGGGCATGTAAGATACAAGTTATATAGGGTGAAATTACAAGACACCATGTTAGGGGTTCTGGGTTGCGCTGGGAGTGGATTGGCCAGAGTTGAGGTATTGTGGAGCATTTGAGGTCTGCTCTGGCTGGTTTCATGAAAAAGTAGCCAGGAGGTTGTTCCACCTTAGGGTTCAGGAGCTGGTACACAACCTAGGTCAATATATTATTATTAGCATAACAGAAACCCATACCTTGTGACAATTAGTCAAGACATAGCTCTTGTTTCTGGCTGCCCCAAGGGGTTAATGACCGGTAAGGAAAAGGGCTAGTGGAAAGTGAATAGAATTCTGAGGCTACACGTTACATTGAAATCACACATTAAATTAGAACATTCGGTTTCACCCTCACCTCCTACCAGGTGGTCTAAGGTTTTGTCAGCACTTTGTGCTTTGCTTTAACACTGTGCCCAATCCTGCTTCTTCTCCCTTATTTTCACAGGTGCTGATCTCTAATAAACACCATATAGTACATATCTTGTCTCAGGGTCTGCTTCTGGGGAACCCATCTGGCATTCACCCCAATGCACTGAAGCTGACATGTGGAATTCAGCCCATCTTCCATGTCTGTTCTCCTTAAGGCCAATGCTCACTGGTAAGTGTGTAATGAAGGTACCTGATCAGAACATTCAAATAATTCCTAAAAGTAGATAAGCCTAACCCCTCTTCTGGCCTGAAGGCCAAAGAAACTAGAACCAGGCACAAGGAATCTGGCTCATTTCAGCAAAACTAGATGCTTTCCTTCAAAGCATTCAAATACTTTCCTTCATTTTCTAAGTCAGTGTTTCTCAACCTTGGCATTATTGACATTAGGGACTGGATAATTATTTGTTGTGGGGACTCTTCTATGCAGTGTAGGATGCCAGTAATGATGACTAAAAATGATTCCAGACACTGCCAAATATCTCATAGGGGGCAAAATATACCTGGTTAAGAAGCCCTGGTTTAAGAGTTTTGTCTGGGGAGGTAGCCTCCAAGTAAGGTAAATGAAACTCTTAGCATGGTTTGAAACACTCTTTTTCTCTGGGCCTTGACCCCCAATCTGAACTCTTGTCTCAGGACAGGGGCAATGGCTCCTTGAGTTAATCATCACCAAGACAGAAGAAAGGTGGGTGACTCCTCTGTTTCCTAGTTAACAAGACTGAATTCCTGATGGGGTTGGTTGGGGGAAGCTGTGCCAAATCTCAGGACCAGATTCTGACTGCCATACTTTAGTCCTTAGAAGGGTCTCCCCCCACCTCAACCCAGGCAGTGTGCAAGTGGGTGTAGGTTTTTGTTTACACCCTGGGGGAAGCTGCATTTGCCATGCCCTGGATAGCACGGAGGGCGGATTTTCTTTCCCTGGGACTAATTTGACCCCAAAAGGGGAAAAGTCATTTACTTAAAAGATAAACAAACAATGTAACTCCCAGGAACTTCTAAAAATAATTAGCACTTAAATACTATTAAAACATTTGGGATCATATGTGAGTGTATATGTGTACATAGACTTACTTACTTCAAATTCTCACTTGTTCCCTTTTTATACAAGTAATACTTATTCACTGAAGAAAATTCAAAACTGTAGATCCACCCAGAGTAAATAAAAATCATTCATCGGGGAGGGATATGATTGCGGGAGAGGGGGTGGGATTGGTGGGGGAGAGAAATTAGGGGAAAAGAGGACAACTGTAACTGAAAAACCAAAATAAAAAAAAATAATAAAATCATTCATAATTTTACTACCTAATGATAACTGTAATTAATATTTTGAAAAATAATCTTTTGGATCTTTCTTATAATATATGTGAAGTATAAATTTTATAACAAAGATAGGCTTATATTGTGATACCACTGTATAAGTAACTCTTTTATTGATAAATTTAGGCTGAGCCTATATTTCCTGTATCTCCACTTTCTCTCTCTGTCTCTCTCTGTATCTCTCTCTCTGTTTCTGTCTCTCTTATTTTTTTAGAGGTTACTGTACCTTCATTTACAATTAAACCTTCTGAGAGAGGGAGATTTTTCTTAGAGGGAGTAAATGAAGGCCAGGAATGGGAGAATGCTGACCTTGTTCCTTGCCCTCTTACTTACACTTGTGGTACCCACCTGCCTCCCACCTTGGGCCTGGGGAGGGAGTGCTAACTGACTCAATTCACAGCTTCATCCAGAGAAATTGAAGGTGAATCCTGAGGGAAGTCTCCGCTAATGATACAATAGCTGAGCAAAGAGTTTCTAAACAACATCATCTGCAGCAGTTAGTAGTGTAGCACCTAATGCCGCTTACATAATACTTATCAACCTGTAGGATTTACACAGTAATGGAGAAAAACTTTTCTCACAAAATCAAACTTTTTCTGTCTTTGGAGGTAGACCTTTGGGATCACACACGCACCTAGATTGATCCAAGAGATGTCTGCAGTTTCCAGGAGGCAGTGGGCTATAGACTTTAGCATAGCAGCAGCAACTCACCTTTAATTATTCCTATGACATTGGGCCAATCACTTCCTCTCTCTTGGCCTCCATCTTTTCTTCTGTACAAATATTCATTAAAACAAACAAACAAACAAAAGAAACAAACAATACGAATACTTATATGGCTCTTACTTTGAGCCAGGCATAGTCTGACACTACAGATACTGTAAGACTATCATAAGACTATCATGTGTTGTGACCTCAAAACATGTGCTGTTCAGAGCTGAGTTGTCTACAGTGACATCCATGAACCATCTGTAACAATTGAACACTTGAAATGTGGCTGGTCCAACTTGAGTTGTGCTGTAGGCTAAAACAATACTGCATTTTGAAGACTTAGTATGAAAAAATGTAAAATATACTTTTAATAATTTTTTTGTGTTGATAATCTGTTGAAATGGTAACATTTTGGATATTGGATTAAATAAGATATATTAGTAAAATTTCATTTGCTTCTTTTCATTTTTTAAAAATAGATGTGAGAACATGTAAAATGACATCTGTGATACTCAGTGTAGTTCTACTGGGCAGTGCTGATCTAAAGAGGAGATAGGCAACAGATGCCATGGGACATGCAGTTCTGTGCTTCCAGTCAGTGGTGTCCAGAGCTTAGGAAGAAGTGCAGGGTACTCTGAGAACAGCTAGGAGGCGCATGTGAACCTATCTGAGGGGTTCTATAAAGGATGGAAAGAATAAACCAGTGAGTAGTGAGGTGGGTGCTCTGTGGGAAGGAACATCCAGGATAAAAGAACAGGGTATGAGTTGGCAAATTTGAGAAACAGGTGGAAGTCTGGTATGGCTGGATTCAGAGAGGAAGGGGGTGATAGTGGAGCGAGGTGGGGGAGAAATACATGTTGAGAATCTGGGATATTATCCTGAAGAATGGTTGGAAAGGATGAACAGAGGAATGACCTGGCCCTTGCATTTAAAAAATCAAATTGTGAAAAATAAAATGCTTAGAAATAAACTTAACCAAGGAGATAAAAGACCTATACTTGGAAAACTACAGAAGACTGAAGAAAGAAATTAAGGAAGATATAAATAAATGGAAGCATATACCATGTTCATGAATGGGAAGAATCAACATCATTAAAATGTCCATAATACCCAAAGTAATTTATATATATTCAATGCAATTCCTACTAAAATACCAACGGCATATTTCACAGACCTAGAACAAATACTTCAAAAATTAATATGGAACCAAAAAAGACCCCAGCAATCTTGAGGAAAAAGAATATAGTAGAAGGAATCACAATACCTGATATCAAACTATACTATAAGGCCACTGTAATCAAAACAGTTTGGTACTGGCACGAGAACAGACATAGATCAATGGAACCAAATAGAGAGCCCAGAAATAAATCTATGTCTCTATGGTTAATTAATATTTGACAAAGAGAAAAGGACCATAAAATGGAGCTAAAATAGCTTCTTTAACTAATGGTGCTGGTAGAACTGGACAGGAAAATGCAAAAAAATGAAACTAGACCACCAAGTTACAGCATACAACAGAATTAACTCAAGATGGGTCAAAGACTTAAATGTAAGCTGTGACACCGTAAAAATCATAGAGGAAAACATGGACAGTGAAACTTCAGATGTCCCATGTAGCAATATTTTTACCGATATATCTCCTAGGGCAAGGAAAATAAAAGAAAGATAAACAAATGAGACTATATCAAACTAAAGAGTTTCTGCTCAGCCAAAGAAAACTTCAGCAAGATGAACAGGTAACCAACTGTATAGGAAAACATATTTGTCAATGATATATCAGACTAAGGTTTAATTTCCAAAAAATATAAAGAACTTATATGATTCAACACCAAGAAGACAGACAATCCAATTAAAAATGGGCAAAGAACCTTAACAGAAACTTCTTCAAGGTGGACATATGAAAGGACGCTCAACATCACTAGCCATCAGAGTGATGCCAATTAAAACCACAATGCGAATGGTCACCATAAACAAATCAACAAACAACAAGTGCTGGCGAGGATGGGGAGAAAAGAGAACCCTAGTGCACTGTTGGTGGGAATGCAGACTGGTGCTGCCATTATGGAAAACAGTATGGAACTTCCTCAAAAAACTAAAAATGGAACTGCCTTTTGATTCAGTGATTTCATCACTAGAATTATATCCAAAGAATCCTGAAACACCAATTCAGAACAATCTATGAACTCCTATATCTATAGCAGCTCTACTTACAATAGCCAAGTGCTGGAAACAGCCTAAGTGCCCATCAGTAAATGAGTGGATCAAAAACCTGTGGTACATTTACACAATGGAATACTATGCAGCAGGAAGAAAGAAGGAACTCCTGCCATTTGCGATAACATGGATGGAACTGAAGAGTTTTATGCTTAGTGAAATAAACCAGGCAGTGAAAGACAAATACCATATGATATCACCTAATACAGGAATCTAATGAACAAAACAAGCAAATGAGCAAAATAGAACCAGAGGCATGTAAACAAAGAAGAGACTGACAGTGACCAGGAGGGAGGGGTGAGGAGAAAAGGGGGAAGAGAAGGGTAAAGGTCTAGTCAAGAAACTAGTATAAATGACCCATGGACATGTAGAACGGGGTGGAAATTGACTGTGGAAAAAGGGGTGGGCAGGTGGGGGAGGACAATGGGGGAAAATTGGGACAACTGTAATAGAAAAATAATAAATAAGTTTTAAAAAATCAAATTGTTCTAAAATCATACATATAGGGATCATTTGGAGGGCTATCAGCTGAAAGGGTAAAAAGAAAGAAATAAATAAGGTGAGATGAAATAAAATAAATATCTTAATATTGTCATTGACCCTAGTCCTCACCCCTTTCCCCACACATATACATAGAGTAGAGGGGAGAAAAATAATGTTTTGGTCTTAGGGGGTAAAGCCACTTCATGTGGGACTTGAGCCCAGGCCTTCTGATTCTAGAATCAATACTTTGATCCCCATTCTATAGCATGTACATAAACCTGCCTCTTGGAGTCACCACAGGAGGTGACTAGATCTGTCTACAATTATCTTTGGAGATACAGCCAAATACTCCACTATTGACCTATGGCTATCACGTGATATCTGAATGATTTCAGGCATTATCTCATGGATAAGGTAATATTTAAACAGAATTTTTATAACAAGTAGAATTTAGGTGTGCTTAAGTTGCACTACAGGTGGGGTATCAAGATGCCATTTCTGGAAGAGGAACATTTTAAAACAAAGGCATACAGAATTCCTCTAGGTAGGGGCCTGCTCTAATCACCTTTATTTTCCTGGGATTGAAGAGCATGGAAGATCTTTAATAATATTTATTGAAATAAATGGCATTTCTAGAGGAAGGTAGACATTTTTGTTTGGCTAGAGCCCAAGGAATATAAAGATAAATCAAGAGAAAGGAGGTTGAAAAACGAATAGGGTCAGATCTTGAAGGGCCTGTTGGAGGCAGAATAATGTCCCTCAAAGACATTCTCATTAAAAAAAATTGTTCTATCACAGTTGTCCCAATGTTTCCTTGTTGTTCTAGTCCGCCCCCTCCACCTAGTCCCACAGTCAATCCCCACGCTGTTGTCCTTGTCCATGGGTAATTTAAACCTGTTCTTTGACTAGACCCTTCCCCTTCTTCCTTCCCTTATCCCCCTCACTGCTCCCCTCTGGTCACTCTCAGTCTGTTCCTTGTTTCCATGCCTCTGGTTCTATTTTGCTAATTTGTTTGTTTGTTTTTATTAGGTTCCTCTTATAGTGAGATTATATGGTATTTGTCTTTCACCAACTGGTTTATTTCACTTAACATAATACTCTCCAGTTCCATCCACGCTGTCGCTAACGGTAGAAGTTTCTGCCTTCTTTCTGCTGTGTAGTATTCCATTGTGTAAATGTACCACAGTTTTTTGATCCACTCATTTACTGATGGGCACTTAGGCTGTTTCCAGCACTTGGCTGTTGTAAATAATGCTGCTATAAATATAGGGGTACATATGTTCTTTTGAATTTGTGTTTCAGGATTCTTTGGGTATAATCTCAGCAGTGGAATCACTGAATCAAAAGGCAGTTCCACTTTTAGTTTTTTGAGGCAATTCCAAACAATTTTTTACAATGGCTGCACCAGTCTGCATTCCACCAACAGTGCACTAGGGTCCCATTTTTTCCACATCCTTGCCAGCACTTGTTCGTTGATTTGTTAATGATGGCCATTCTGACCTGTGTGAGGTGGTATCTCATTTTGGTTTTAATTGCATCTCTCTGATGGCCAGTGATGTTGAGCATCCTTTCATATGTCTATGGGTCCTCTGTATGTCTCATTGGAGAAGTGTCTGTTCAGATCCTTTGCCCATTTTTTAATTGGATTGTTTGTCTTCCTGGTATTGAGTCATGTGAGTTCTTTATTTATTTTGGAGATCAAACTCTGGTTCCATGTATCATTGGCAAATATGTTTTCCCATACACTCAGTTCCCTTTTCATTTTGATGATGTTTTCTTTAACTATGCAGAAGCTTTTAAATTTGAAATAGTCCCACTTGTTTATTTTTTCCTTTATTTCCCTTGCCCTAGAGGATATATCAGTGAAAATATAGCTGCATGGGACATCTGACATTTTACTGCATGTTTTCCTCTAGGACTTTTATGGTGTCATGACTTATGTTTCAGTCTTTTATCTATTTTGAGTTTATTCTGATGTATAGTGTAAGTTGGCGATCTAGTTTCATTGTTTTGCATTATCATTCCAGTTCTCCCAATAACATTTGTTTAAGATGATATTTTTACAACATGTTATACTCCTGCTCCCTTTGCCAAATATTAATTAACCATAGAGACATGGGTTTATTTCTGGGCTTCCTGCTCTGTTCTATTGATCTATGTGTTTGTTCTTATGCCAGTACCAGACTGTCTTGGTTACAGTGGCCTTGTAGTATAATTTGATATCGGATATTATGATCTCTTCCTCCTACTTTGTTCTTTCTCAAGATTGCTGACACTATCATATTCGGGGTCATTTTTGGTTCCATATACATTTTTGAAATATTTTTTCTGAACCTGTGAAATATGTTATTGGTATTTTAATAGGTATTGCACTGAATCTGTAAATTGCTTTGGGTAGTATGGACCTTTTAATGATGTTAATTCTTCTAATTCATGAACATGGTATATGTTTCCATTTATTTTTATCTTCTTTACTTTCTTTCCTCAGTGTTCTGTAGTTTTCTGAGACATCTGCATCTTAATCTTGGAAACATGTGACTACATTAGGTGACATGGCAAAGGGGAGTTAATGTTACAAATGGAATCAAGGTTGCTAACTGACCTTAAGATGGAGATCTCATCTTGAATTATCTGGATGGGCCAATGTAATCATGAGTGGAAGAGAAAGGCCAAAAATGGATAACCAAAGAGACAGCAGAGTGAGAAGGAACCAGCTGATGTGGCTGGTTTTGAAGTTGGAGAAAGAAGCTGCTTGCTAGCTAAGGAATGGCATGGTCTCTAGCAGCTGGATAAAGCAATAAAGTGCATTCTCCTTGGGGCCTCTAGAAAAAACGCTACTTTGATTTTAGTCCCGTGAGATAAATGTTAGATGTCTGACCTCAAGAACTGTAAGAAAATACATTTGTGGTGATGTCAGCCACTAAGTTTGTGATAATTTGTTACAATAGCAATGGGAAAATAATGTACTGTCTCAAGGAGAGGTTGTATGTCCTGTGAGGTAGAGCCTGGGATAAGCCCAAATTCTTACTAGCCATAGAATCTTGGGTAAATTCCGTCACCAATTAGAGCAACTTCACTGAATGGAACTTTCTGCATTGATGAAAATATCCTAAACCTGTGCTGTCCAATATGGCCCCCAGTAGCCACATGTGTTTGTTGGACTTTTACATTGAATTTAACTGAATTTTTAATTTAATTTTAATTAACTTAGATTTAAATTTAAATAGCCTCATCTGGTTAGCCTCTCCTACTGAAGAGCACAGAGTCAGAATCAGGACTTTCTCATTTAAATAGGAGGTAATAACCTATCTCTTAGGGTGATTATTTAGTAATAGATATGCATTAGATAATGTAAAATAATGAAAACATTTGCATCCATCTAGATGGGCAATGACATCTCATTTCTTGGAGAGTTGGATTAGGTCCCACATCCTTGAAAAACAGAACAATTTGTCATGATCATCCATGGCTTTTCTCTTTTCAGGTGAATAAATTTGCTCCTATCTTGCTGTTTTTCATATGCCTCCCTTTCTAACCTTTTTAAGTAACACTTGAAGTTTTCTTCTAACCATGTGCAACATTTCTGAATTTCTTTAAACTGCATCAGGATCTGTCTGGACTCATCTATGTGTTTGGGTGCCTGTAATGGAAGGCAACCATCCACAGCTTGTGTTCCAGATTTAGGGAGTATTGTTCAGTCTTCCAGGCTCTGTGACTTGTTCTGCTCTCCCATCTCCCACACCTCATTTTCCTTTCACTGCTGAATACCTGCTTCACCTTTGACCTCAGGTCTCCCATTCCAGGCAGGCAGGAAGAAGATATGCATTTTCTCTGAGACTTTGTCTTTTTATTTTCAGAGAAAAGCCCTTCTCAGGAGATTTCATTCCATTTTGTGATATTTCTTGTCTCTCAGAGTCATGTCACCTGGATACCACTGGGAAAGTAATGCATCACATTTTTTAGCCTCTAGAGTTGAGGAAGATAAGGTGGTTGGGTTGGGTATTGAGTGGGTCAACCTATGTTATCTGGCCAGGTGTTTAAACAATTAATTCAAGCAGCAACTCAAAGCAAATACTTACTATATATCTGAATATGCTAATTCTAACCTCTTTGAGCCTTGGTTTGTCCACCTCAATAAATGAAAGGCCAGCACTTACCTGTCAAAGTTACATGTGAAGATTTTTTGCAAATTATACAGTGATGGAAAATGAAGGCATAAAGATGATGCTGGTCCTTCAGTTAAAATGTCCCCCTTTCCTATACTTGGTTCATTATCCTCATGTACTCTAATTAAAGTCCATTTTACAATGGCCCTGTTAACCCTATTAATTGCTAGCTTGACTTGTCAGAGGTCACTGTGTTAGGATGAGTTCCTTAAAAGCGGAGCCTAAGTGGGGATTCTTGTGCAAATGAATCATTAAGAGGGTACCTCAGCAGAGACCTGTAAGGGAAAGTTGAGGAAGGGGAGTAGGGAAGTAGAGATGTATTTATCAGGTGGAGTTCAGCCCAACCCCAGGAGGAGCTCTGCTATATGAATTGCACCTCGGAGGCCATCCTGCCTATAGGCCAGGGGCCTGGGCTTTTATATACACTTATGAGTCAGCCACTGACCACAGGCTGTTCTTGGGAGTGAGGCTTATAACTCACAGGCTTCTTTACAGCAAACAGGTCATCAGTCAAGGGCAAGTATCTGGAGAAAGGCATGGGTGTGATAATAGAAGCTGGGGGATGATGCAGGCCAAGTATAGGAAGATTTGGGTAGGGTGTCAATTGCAGATATTGCAAATGCTGTGGAAATGGAAAAATTGCTTATTCCTGTGAGTTGAAAGAGCCTATTTTATTTTCACTTGTCAGAGAGCCATATTTGCCCATGTTCTTTGCTTTCTCTTGCTGTGATAAAAAACAAAAACAAACAAAAACAAAAAACAAACAAACAAAAAAAACTCTCAAGATTCTGTGAAGAGAAATTTTGGGTCAAAGCCAGAGAGGGTGATCTAATTGCATCAGTAAATATATAATGTGTCTATGGCAATAATCCTCCTTTCCAATTTTGGCTTTCCCATGACCTGTAGGATCATGTGAGACTCTGAGAAAATTGTTTTTCTTATCAAGACAGTTTTAGAGAATTGTTAGCACTTGGTATTTAAAAGAGCTGGAGAAAATGAGAGTGAAAGCAAGGAAGTTCTTTCTATAAATACAGTGGATCTGTGATGAGATTGAGTGAGAAGTTTTCACTGAGGATATATGTAGAATTGAATAAAAAGATAATAATCATAATAATAATAGTTAACACATCTGGAACACTTAGCTGGTCCAGGCCTTGTGTAAAGAAATTCACACACCTGTTCTCATTTGATCATCACAACAACTTTATAAAGCAGGAAGCATAATTATCGTTGTTTTACAGATGAAGAAATTGAGGTTCAGAGAGGTGAGATTGTTTGCCTAAGGTCACACAGATGGTAAGAGGCAGAGCTGGCACTTTAATCCAAGATCTGAATGCCTGTGTGGCAGAAGCATCTGAAAGCTTGAAAATGAGTGATGTGTGTGTCCCTGGGCCCAATGGCTTATTTCTTCACTAAGAGAAAAGCCAGGAAATGACAACACAGGCAAGAACTATTTGTATTTTGTGGGAACATTCAAAATAAGTTTGGAAACAATACTTTAAATATTACCATACTATTCTTCATGCCACAATTACTTAATGAGCTTCAGTTGTGTGCCAAGCCCAAACAGGGCATTGGACATAAAATCATAAAGTGGTTATGGCCTTCACAGTGCTTAGAGTCTAGTTTTGAAAGATGGGCATTAAATGAATGTATGTGCACAATTAGGTTTGTAATGAGGACACAAATAAAGAGGCCAGCATACCATAAGATTATCAGAGCAAAGACTCTTCACTTAGTATGGGGCTTAAGTTTTAGGGTGATCTTTCCTAAGGAAGTAACCTTTAAACTGTGGTATGAAAGGATAGTGTGGGTTGAGGGGAGAATGTTACAGCAAGAGGAACTAGAGAAGGCCATGAGATGTGAGTGGTATGTTCATTGCAGCACCTGAAAAACCTGTCTTTTCTCTGTAAATTAAGAGGGGCTTAAAATGACTGTGTTCACTCAGAGGAGAGTAACTCAGATGTTCATTATCGATCCTGACTTTGTAATCAATGATAATGTAGAGATACCAAGGACTAAAATATACTGAGAACATTTCAATGTGCCATACTCCATGCAAAGTGGCTTACATACAGTATTTAATTAAGTCCTATAACTCTATGAGGTAGATTATTATTACTATGCCACTTTGCAGATGAGAAAACTGAGGCACAGAGATACTTACTTAGTAGTGTATCCACAGACAGAATGCCAATAAATGGCAGAGACATGATTTGAAACCAGGCTCTCAGATTGCAAAGCCCACTCCCTAAACTTACTTTCTAAAACCACTTAGAATTCACTTGGCATGAATATTGTTGAAGGACTTCTGACACAAAACATGGATTTTCTAACAAAACCACACCCTTCCATATTTCCCACCTTAGTAAATGGCTCTGCTATCCTCTCACTTACCCAGACAATCTGGGTGTCAGCAACAGCTTCTCCATTTACTTCTGCCCTCATGGCCAGCTATTGCCATGACCAGAGTCATCAGAATTTCTCTGCCCTCTGTATTCCTAAGACAACCAACAGGTCCTGGCCACCACCATCTTTCTCAGTTTCATTTCTCCAATCCACACTTCATCCATCCCACTAGCCGAATGATCTCATTAAAATGTAAATATTTTTGTGCTGCTCTCCTTCTTAAAATCCCCCAATAATCCATAACTAATATACAATACTTACTAGGGGCCAGGCACTCCTTTATGGCTTGATTCTTAAAACCCCACTGTGATATAGTAGCTTGTTTTTTAAAAAAAAACAGAGGGTTGACTTATGCCAGAATTTAGGCAGAAACTCTAGAGGGAAAGATTATTCTCACAATATAAAATATGATTTTAATTTTTTGAAGGCCTGTCTTAGGTTCTATCATGTGCATTTCAGAGATATAAACATAAAGTCTAACTGAATTTTATATTTCCACTTCTTGTCCCTTGTATTATAGAATGCAATTCGTCCTTCCTTTTTCTTAATGAATTAATTTTGGGGGGACCCCCACTCTGTAAAAATTCCCCCCTCTCAGACTTAACACCCTTTATAATCTTATAAAGGACAATGGGCGAAGGTCTCAAGCTCCTCTAGCTGCGTCAAGCTGGACATGGTCATCGTCCTACCTACCCTTGGGTCCAGAAATCCCTAATAAGAGTTGGGATGTGGAAGGGATGGTGGCCTTCCCACATAGGGAAGGATCTTGCAGACTTCAGGTCAGTTGGTTTTCCCTGGACAATGGCATGCTTGGTTTAACAGACTGCCATCCTTGTTGTATTCTGGGGGCAACAGATTTGGCAATAGGGTTAAAAGGCATCATTCAATCCATAAGTACTAGAAGACAAAAGTCAGGGATAAATTTTTCAATGTCCCACATTAGGAAAAAAAAAGGCTTCTTTGGAGGAAGGTATGCAAGGCACATCTCACCTGTTCAAAACCCTTTTGCCCACTCTACTTAGTTTGGGCTGAGGAGAATATTTTAGGTTTCCCCCTCTCAGACCTCTGGGCCCTTCCTGTCCAAGCCATTAGGATAGAAAAGAGAAACCAGTTTTAAAGTGAAGTCCACAGACCACCTCATACTTCACCAGCCCAGCCAAACCATTGAGTCTCAGGAGGCAGCGATGCAGACAAGCACAAGTGAGGCCTATACGTACAGACAATCACTCAGGTAATGAGATCATAGGCTAATGCCCTTTGAAAACAGAAAACACATGTTAATTTCTGTAACATAACCCACAAAGAAGTCTCTAAATCTGCAAGACTGTCTTATTGGAAAGACATCCAGTTGCAAGGTATTTGACATTCTTCTTGCTTGTAAATTAAGCATCTTGGTTGATGTCACAGACCTAGTTTAACTTTCAAATGAAAACAAACTTTAAATGAAAATAAACTTTAAAGACAGTTAACTGCACTACTTTATAGTCTACCACTGAGCATTGTGATTTTCCTTAAGATTTCCATTGCGATTTTTCTCTTTAAGATTACCCATCTAGTCATTAAAGGGATTGCATTAAGTCCAGTTTTAGTTTATCCTGTTGATTTGCATAAACACAACAAGAGCAGCAAATGATCATATATGATCTTTACGTCTGCTTTACTGGAACTTACACAAGGAACCTTTACGGTGACTTTCAGTCTGCCCTTCAGGGCACAAAAGCTGAGGCACATACCTGCCATTCAGCCTTGCCTGTAAACACTTGTCTTTTCCAAGTCCTTGGGGTTTTTCATTGTGCTTCAAGGTGACTTCTAGCCATCTTTCAGGAAAGCAACTTTCATTCCTTCCCTGGAAATGTTGCTATGAACCGCACAACCAATCAAGGTACCAGGCCCTTTTTCTCGTGGGCTTTTATTACTTTCACAAGTCAATCCCAGTTCCTCAGGGCTTTTTGGTAACAACCAGAGCCCAGTGTGTCTCCTTTAGGCATGACGTTTCAGTCAGTCACGGTCAACAAAACCTCTATTAACAACTGGTCTTACTAGGTTTATGCAAAGAAACTTATGTCATTACTCACTTCTTTAGAATGCCAAATTCTGGAGGGATCAAGTAGGGAGAAAAATATACAGTGCGAAGGAAAATTCTTGTCCTTCTAATATTCACTAAGATTGCGTTTCCATACTTTAATTTTCCTTTTGTTCACTTTCCTACATGTGAGGTTTTTTTGGGGGGGGGGGTGAGGGACAGTTTGCTGGCTCATTTATTAATTTATTTTGCTTTCATTATTTTTCCCCCACTAAAAATTTTTGTTTGTTTGTTTTTCTATTACAGTAGTCCCACTTTTTTCCCAATAGCTTCCCCACATCCTGCCCACCCTATTTCCTACAGTCAGTCCCCACGCAGTACCCATGTCCATGAGTCATTTATACATGTTCTTTGACTAGACCCTTCCCCTTCTTACCCTCGTTCTCTCCCTCCCCCCTCCCTCCTTGTTACAGTTAGTCTGCTCCTTGTTTACATGCCTCTGGTTCTATTTTTCTCATTCGTTTGTGTTGTTCATTAGTCTCCTGTATTAGATGATATCATTTGGTATTTTTCTTTCATTGCCCGGCATATTTCGTTAAGCACAATTCTCTCTAGTTCCATCCATGTTATTGCAAATGGTAGAAGTTTCTTCTTTATTTCTGCTCCATTGTGTAAATGTACCACAGTTTTTTAATCCACTCATTTACAGATGGGCACTTAGGTTGTTTTCAGCACTTGGCTATTGTAAATAGTGCTGCTATGAACATAGGAGTGCATAAGTTTTTTTGAATTGGTGTTTCCGAATTCTTCGGATATAATCCTAGCAATGGAATTGCTGGTTCAAAAAGCAGTTCCATTTTTAGTTTTTTGAGGAAATTCCAAACTGTTTTCCATAGTGGCTGCACCAGTCTGCATTCCCACCAGCAGTACACTAGGGTTCCCTTTGCTCCACATCCTCATCAGCACATGTTTGTTGATTTGTTGATGATGGCCATTCTGACTGGTGTGAGGGGGCATCTCACTATGGTTTTTATTTGCATCTCTCTGATGGCCAGTGATGTTGAATATTCTTTCATAAGCCTATGGACCTTCTGTATATCCTCCTTGGAGAAGTGTTTGTTCAGGTCCTTTGCCCATTTTTTGGGGGGGATGGTGTCTGTCTTCTTGGTTTTGAGTAGTGTAATATCTTTATATATTTTGGAGATCAATCCCTTGTCTGTGGTATCATTGGCAAATATATTTTCCCATATGGTTGGTTCCCTTTTCATCTTGCTGAAGTTTTCTTTTTCTGAGCATAAACTCTTTAGATTGATGTAGTTCCATTTGTTCATTTTTTTCTTAATTCCCTTGCCTTAGGAGATACATCAGTGAAAGCATTGCTACGTGAGATATCTGAGATTTTCTGCCTATGTTTTCCTCTAGAACTTTCATGGTGTCACTGCTTACATTTAAGTCTTTGATCCATCTTGAGTTTATTCTGGTGTATGCTGTAACTTGGTGGTCTAGTTTCTTTCTTTCTTTCTTTTTTTTTTTGCATGTCCCTATCCAATTCTCCCAACACCATTTACTGAAGAGGCTCTTTTCACTCCAGTTTATGTTCTTTCCCCCTTTGTCAAATATCAGTTGTCCATATATACCTGGATTTATTTCTGGGCTCTCTATTCTGTTCCATTGATCTATATGTCTGTTCTTATGCCAGTACCAGACTGTTTTGATTACCGTGGCCTTGTAGTATACTTTGGTGTCAGGTATTGTGATACCTCCTACTGTGTTCTTCTTCCTCAAGATTGTTGTGACTATTCAGGGTCATTTTTGGTTTCATATAAATTTCTGAAGTATTTGTTCTACATCTGTAAAATATGCCACTGGTATTTTAATAGGGATTGCATTGAATCTATAAATTGCTTTGGGTAGTATGGACATTTTAATGATGTTTATTCTTCCCATCCATGAACACGGTATATGCTTCTATTTATTTATATCTTCCTTAATTTATTTCTTCAGTGTTATGTAGTTTTCTGAGTATGGGTGTTTTACTTCCTGGTTAAGTTAATTCCGAAGGACTTTATTTTGTTTTTGCTATAATAAATGAAATTTTTTTCTAGTTTCTATCTCTGATATTTTACTGTTGGTGTACAGAAATGGCTGTGAGCTTCCGGACGGTGAAGGCCGTGTCCCTCCTTCACCGCACTGACAGCGGCACCTGGCACTAATGCCGGACCAGATACTTCCGGATGAGTGACTAGGTAGATGGATGCGTGGAGAGCAGCATCTTTTAGAACACTTCAATAGTTCAGAATATGTATGATTAGGGAGGAAAAAGGAGACTTTTGGAAATCCAAGATGATGCTATGTGCGGTTTAGATGTTTTTATTATTTTAAAGAGAGCCCTGGCTGGTTTAGCTCAGTGGATTGAGCGTCGGCCTGCGAGCTAAGTGTCGCTGGTTCGATCTTCCAGTCAGGGTACATCAGAGAAGGAAAACTCTGACTCCAAAAAAACCTCCGCTGCCTTGCGGCATACCTCTTCTGGGGAAAGGCTAAGGGAGTAAACCCCGACAGAAAATCCGGAGCCGGAGTCCCTAAGGCGGTTTGACGTTGTAGTCAACACCGGCAACTCCTGCGGCGCACCTGAAGCCAAGCTGTATCGACTCCATCTTTCCCTTGGACCCTTCAGCTGCGAAGAGAGGGGGGGTCTGCTGCATGGGCAACAGCAGACCCTCCATATCACCCTGCCCAGGCTCTGTAGCTTCAGCTCCACTGGAGAGGACACTCCAGCGTCATCGCAAGATGTCAATTCAACACGGGAGGAGACAGATGCCGTGTCACTCCCGAGTCGGACTGCACAGCCATTCTCGGCGGTGCAGATAGACACTTAAGAAGCTACACCATCGTCTCTCAAGACGGACGGCTGCCGACGACGACAGAAATGTCTTCAATTTCTGAATATTGACTTTGTACCCTGCTATTTTGCCAAATTCACTTATTAGGTCGAGTAGTTTTTTTGTGGAGTCTATAGAGTTTTCTATGTACACTACCGTGTCATCTGCAAATAATGATAGTTTTACTTCCTCTTTTCCAATTCAGATACCTTTTATTTCTCTTTCTTGTCTGAATGCTGTGACTAGAACACTCAAGACTATGTTGAATTGGAGTGGAGAGAGTGGACATCCTTGTCTTGTTCCTGATCTCAGGGGGAATGCTTTCAGTTTTTGTTCAGTGAGTATGAAGTTGGCTCCAGGTTTCGCATATATGGCCTTTATCATTTTGAGGTATGTTCCCTCTATTCCCATTTTGCTGAGTGTTTTAATCATAAATGGGTGTTTTACTTTATCAAATGCTTTTTCAACATCTATTGATATGATCACGTGGGTTTTTTCTTTCATTTTTTAAATGTGCTGTATTACTTTTATCGATTTATGAATATTAAATCATCCTTGCATCCCTGGAATGAATCCCACTTGATCATGGTGTATGATCTTTTTAATGTGTTTCTGGATCTGGTTTGCCAATATTTTATTGAGGATTTTAGCATCTATGTTCATCAGCAATATTGGCCTGTAGTTTTCTTTCTTTGTTGTGTCTTGACCTGGTTTTGGAATTGGGGTAATACTGGCTTCATAGAAAGAGTTTGGGAGTCTTCCCTCTTCTTGGATTTTTTGGGACAGTTTGAGAAGAATAGGAGTTAGTTCATTCCTGAATGTTTTGTAATATTCGCTTATGAAGCCATCTAGTCCAGGACTTTTGTGTGCCAGGAGTTTTTTGATTACTGCTTTAATTTCACTAGTTATTATTGATTTGTTCAGGTTTTCTATTTCTTCTTAATTCAGTTTTGGAAGATTGTATGTTTCCAGAAATTTGTCCATTTCATCTAGGTTGTTAAATTTTTTGTGATACAGTTGTTTGTAATAATTTCTTACAATTCTTTGTATTTCTGTGGTATCAGTTGTGATTTCTCCTCTTTCATTTCTGATTTTATTTATTTAGATCCTCTCTCTCTTTTTCTTGATGAGCCCAATTAAAAGCTTGTCAATTTTGTTTATCCTTTCAGAGAACCAGATCCTGTTTTTATTGATCTTTTGAATTGTTTGTTTAGTCTCTACATCATTTAATTCTGCTCTGATCTTGATGATTTTCTTCCTTCTACTCACTCTGGGCTTTGTTTGTTGTTCTTCCTCTAGTTCTGGTAGCTCTCTGGTTAGATGTTTTATTAGAGATTCTTCTATCCTTTTTAGGCAGGTCTGTATTGCTATGAACTTTCCTCTCAGAACTGCTTTCCCTGTATCCCACAGGTTTTGGGTTGTTGTGTGTTCATTATCATTTGTTCAGAAACTTTTTTATTTCTTCCTTGCTGTCATTGTTAACCCATTCGTTATTTAATAGCATGTTATTCATTCTCCATGGGTTTGAATGTTTTTGAGTTTTATCCTTGAGGTCGATTTTCAGTTTCAAGCCATTGTGATCTCAGAAGATCTTAATATAATTTCAATTTTCTTGAATTTTTTGAGGTTTGTATTGTGTCCTACCATGTGGTCTAGCTTTGAGAATGTTCCATGTGAACTTGAAAAGAATGTATATTTTGCTTCTTTGGGGTGAAAAGTTTTATACATATCAACTAAGTCAATTTGCTCTCGAATGCTGTTCAATGCCTCAATATCCTTGGTGTTTATTTGCTTCAAAGATCTGTGCATTGTTGACAATGGGCTTTTAAAGTTCCCTACTATGAGTGTGCTATCTATATTCTTCCTGAAGTCTTTCAAAAATTTTCTTACATATTTGGGTACTCCTATGTTGGGTACATATATATTTACAAGGTTTATATATTCTTGATTATATAGTTCCCTTAACTATTATGAAATGTCCTTCTTTGTCTCTTTTTATGGCCTTTGCTGCGAAATTGTTTTTGTCCGATATAAGTAATGCTATTTCAGGTTTTTTTCATGTCCATTTGCTTGAAAGATTTTTTTGCATTTCTTCATTTTCAGTTTGTGTAGATCTTCTGTTCTGAGGTGGGTCTTTTATAGACAGCTTATATGTGCGTCATGCTTTCTAATCCATTCAGCTACACTGTGTATTTTGATTGGTGCATTAAATCCATTTACATTTAAGATTATTATTGATAGGTACTTATTCATTTTCACTTTCCACCTTTGTACTTGTGTCCCTCTCTGTCTCTCTGTTTCTTCATCTTCTTAAAGCAGACCCTTTGGCATCTCTTGCAATGCTGATTTGGTGGAGATGTATTCTTTGAGCCTTCTTTTGTCTGGGAAACTCCACATTTCACCTTCCATTTTGAAAGAGGACCTTGCTGGGTAGTGTAGTCTTGGTTGTAGGCCTTTGTTTTTCATTTCTTGGAATATATTTTGCCATTCCCTCCTGGCTTGTAATGTTTCTGTTGAGAAAACTGATATTAGCCTTTTTGGAGATCCCTTGTAGGTTATTAGCTGTTTCTCTGTTGCTGCTTTTATGATTTTCTCTTTGTCTTTTAATGTTGCCATTTTAGTTATGATGTGTCTTGAAGTGGTCCTGTTGGGGTTCATCTTCATTGGACCTTCTGTGCTTCTGGACTTGCATGACTCTTTCTCTCATCAAGTTAGGAAAGTTTTCCATCATCAATTTTTCCAACAGGTTTTCTATACCTTGCTCCTTTTCTTCTCCTTCTGGTATTCCTATGATATGGATATTATTACATTTCATGTTGTCCTGCAGCTCTCTTAAAACCTCTTAATTCATTTTCAGTCTTTTTTAATTTTGTTACACTCTCTGGGAATTTTTTTCTACATTGTCCTCCAGCTCGCTGATCTGATTTTTTGCTTCCTCTAGCCTGATTTTAATTCCTTTTACTGTATTCTTTAATTTAGAAATTGTATTCTTCATTTTCCCCTGGCTCTTACTGATAGCTTCTATGTCCTTATTCATGCTGGTGTAATTCTCAGTAAGTTCCTTGTAGTTTTTCTGGAGTTCCTTGTAGTTTCCCTGGAGTCCTTTATAGTTGTCTTGGTCCTTGCTAAGCTCATTGAGCTTCCCTATAATTCATGTTTGAATTCCATGTCTGATAGTTTGCTTTCCTCTATTTCATTTAGTGCTCTTTCTGGGGATTTCTCCTTTCTGTTCAATGGGGAGTTGTTTTTCTGTCTCCCCACTTTTGTGACTCTTTTTGTTTGTTGCTGCTTAGATTGACCTGCACTTCCTGGACCTGCTCTGGTGGCATCAGATTATGTACCAGTCTTTGCCTAGGCAGTCTGATGGAGACTACCAGAGATCTACTGCTTTTGTCTGTCTCCTTTAGTTCTTAATCTATTCAATCTGTGATCAGCCATCAGGCTTAAGCACAAAGGGTGGGGCAGATTAATTCATGCAGGAGGGGCTTTTGTTTCCCCTCAGTCTGACACCACTTGTAGGGGAATGGTCTACCTGCCGTATGAGGAATGAGTCAGCACTGGGACCTTGTTGGCTGTTCCCTCAGTTCTCTCCTCAAAACCACTGGCCCAAATTCTCAAGCATTTTTAGTCCTCTCTGCCCTCCCTCTGCTTGAGCCCAGGGTAAGTCGGTGCCGAAATATTTTTATATGTGATCTGTTTAAGAGCTCTTTGTCTCTAGATGTTTCTTTCAGGTCAGCAAAAAAAAGTGTGGCTTTTTGCTATTGACAGCTGGATGCTATTTTACTTCCCGTTCTGTTTTTGTAGGCTGAAAGGCCCAGCTGGGGGTTTAGACCCTACCCTTCTCAGAGGGAACCCCCACCTGATGAGCTGTTTCTCAGTCCCTTCAGCTGCCACCTGTGGGAGCCCAGCCAGCCCTTATGCATCTCCACACTTCCTATCCGTTATGTTGTGATGAAGCGACCTTTTCTGTCTCTTCGTAGTTATAAGACTTCTCTCCAGCTAGTGTTCAGTTGGTTATTTCAGATGATTTTTCCACAATTAAGTTGTAAGTCCAGACCGGTCCTGTGAGGAGGTTAGTGTAGCTTCCACTTACTCTTCCACCATCTTGGATCTCCTCCAATTCTTCCTTCTTGATAACACATGCAGATTCAGGTGTTCCATCTTTATTTTTCATCACATCCCTGAAATTTTAGGTTTTAACAAGAGGGCCTGGGAAGAGAGATGCAAACTTGGGTTAGGGCTGGCCTAGTCCTCTGGCCTAATTAAAATATAAATTGAGAGAGTTGTTTCTTTTAAGTAGTAATTTCTTTCTATGCACACATACACACACAGGCAATCTGACTTCCAACTCTCCTCATCTTTTATATTAGTAGTTCCTTCAACTAATTTAATATTTATTATGCTTCTTTATTGGATGTTATTTGTAACTGCCTAGATATTACTCTCCATTTATCTTCTTTAGAACTATTAATATTTACATTTACTAAGATTAATAGCCTCAATGTTTGAGAATTTGAAATGAAACATGAGTTTATAGCTCACACTTAAAAAAAAGACTCACCTTCAGGATGGTAGAATATAATTTCATTTGCTTGAGCTTATGGGTTGAAGGATTGTTGAAAATATTTTGGAAATTAGTTTTTGTTGATTTTCTGGGGAGAGAATATGTATTCTCTGGGGCCATGTGTCACAGACAGGAAGTTTTGCTTTTTGTAATGAACACAAGTGGAACAATTCATCCCTGGCAAATCACAAGCAATCACACAGCTTCTGGCATTTACTTAGATTTGTCACAGCTTTGGCCTAGTAAGAGAGGGATTTGTTATGCACTGAAAGCCCTCATAATTTGCTGGGTTTATTGAGTGCTGAGTGTTCCTGAATTTCAGGCTTAGAAGCTGGTTAGCAACTTCATTTCACATACTAGACATCAACCTTACACCTTGGTGAAGCCCTGGCAGTGGGGCATTACATCCCCATGTAATGAAACGAGGAGCTCTAGACCCAGCCTGCCCAGATTCAAACCTCAGCTCTACTTCTTAGTTGAGTGGCATTGTGCAAGTAATTTAACCCCTTTGATCCTGGTTGCCTAATAACGACAACAAAATAACCAACCTCATAGAGATGCCATGAGAATATTAGATGAGATAATGTGCATAAAGCATTTGGAATGGAAGTTGGTCTATAGTAAATGCTCAATAAATACTTTATTATTATCAGTCTTGACTGTTAGTCTGTTTAGTACTTGTCTAATTTTCTACTGTGTTTCCTAGGCCTACTCTGGCAATGAGCCAGCACTCAATAAATATTAATTGACAGAGTAAAGAAATGATTTGATTTGAAGAAACTGAAGGGACTAAAAATCAAATAACAATGAAAACAATGAGTGAGTACTCTTGTGAGGCATGGGCATTTCTTCACTCACTAACTCATTCATTCCTCAGAATAACCCTGGGAGGAGGTACTATGATTATCCTCCCCATGTTACAAATGAGAAAACTGAGACCTACAGGTGTTAAACTGCTCACTAAGGCAACTGAGATAATAAATGCTAGAGCTATCTCTTGAACTCAGGTTTGTATGATTTTGAGACTGGACTACATTTTCAAGGCAGTTGGCAAGCAATAATTGAGTCTCAGATGTAAACAGGCTACATTCATTTTCAGGTTCTCCTTTTCCTCCCCTACATTTTCTTCATCTTCTTATTTTTAAGACAGATTGCAGTGTAAGATGCCCAGTTTTGTATCCTTTTCTTTCATTGGTATATCTATGTGTAGCTGTAGATAAATGACAGTAAATATACTGGTGATGGTTTTAGTGTGGCAGCATCTACTCCAATTATTTGCATAAAAACAAATAATCTACTCAAGATTATGCTTTGGGTACACATGCAATGCACATGTTCACATTCATATGTGAAAGGAGTTGCAAACCTTCTCAGATGGCTTGATTGGGCCAGGGACAGTACTGAGTGCTTTATAGACTACATATTTTATTTAATGCTGCTGCAACAACAACAACAAAAAGCCAATGACAACACTCAATACTAATAAATGTATTCCACAACTGTTTACTGAGTACTTCCTCTGTACTGGGTACTGTTTATGCTCAGTTGTATGTAGACACCTGGAAGTGGCTGGGCGTACACCTCTTCCCAGGTTGCTCATAGTCAATGACTGATTAGAGCAGGGTTATTAAGCCCAGCTCCCTTGCTCTCAGCAGGACAAACTTGGAGGTGTAATGTGCCCTTCACAGCTCCATGAGGGATCAGACAGGCTGCACCAGGCTTGATCCTGAACCCTATTTAGCCTTTTCCTTTTCCTCTCTTGCTTTCCTATTCCCTCATCAGCTTCTTCTGGGAGTACTTCCTTAATACATTACTTGCAAATAATTCCTTGTGTCATGGTTTGCTTTTGGGGAATTTGACCTAAGACTCTGTGACCTCTGGCATCATCTCATAGTTGAGGTTATGCTATCACAAACAGAATATTCTTGAGGTAAAGAAAATTCCAAGGGCAGAATCTCTGATTGCAGCTGGGAGATGAGAGAACTAAGGGTGGAGCTTAACATATCAATAAATTACCCAGTCCATTACAAACTTCTGAAGCCAGCCCCTTTCCAAGCAAAAATCAGGGAGAGGCTGTTTTTGACCCTGAGTCAGGAGGAGAGTGTAATATTCCTGCTTTCTTGACTTTTCCATAGAGTCATAACATCATCAGTTAGAGATGGAGAGGTGTCTTCTTAATGGCAGAGAGGGACCTAGCTGCAAGGACTTCTGGGAGTCTACACAGAAACCATAACAAACTTCCTTTCAGTGAACCTGGGATATGAGCCCTTCAGAAGAGGCCTGTTTCCCTTTGGGGAAGAAATTCAGAATGATAATTATATTATTCTGGCCTTGAAATGCTTCTTTTACATATCCCTGTGGTGCCTAAGTCACTTTTATTCCATTTAAAATAGCTTCTTACTCTTGAGCTGGTGAAATAAATCACAGGAGAAAGAGAGGGGAGAAAACCCCAAACCTCACTTCTCAGTAAAGCAAGAGCTAAGATGCTCTTGGAATTTTGAAAATGTCACTGGTAACTGACTGTCTGAAAGTCATCTCTGACTTTTGTTCTTTATCCTGTTCCAAGCCATGTCTGTTCCATAAATAGTCATGTTCTTTAGTCTTTAGTCCCTGATTGCAGGAGGAAGAATAATTGTCTCCTCAAAATGCCCACATCCTATTTCTGGAGCCTGAAATACAGGATGGGGCAAAAGTAGGTTTACAGTTGTTCATATGGAAAACAATGCAATAATTAATAATTATTAATACAAGAATAAACTCTGTGTTTCCCATACTCACAACTGTAAACCTACTGTTGCCCCACCTATACCTTACCCGACATGGCAAAAGGTCTTTCATATGTGATTAAGTTAAGGGATATTTTCCTGGATTATTAGAGTGGGACTGATGTAATCACAGTGAAAAAGGAAGCAAGTAGGCCAGAAAAAAAAATGAGTTTGGGGTGAGACCATTGCTGGGATTTAGCCAAGAGCTAAGGAATCCAGACAGCCTCTAGAAGCAGGAAAAAGCAAGGGACAAAGTCTTTGATAGAGCGTCCAGAAGGAACACAGCTCTGCTGACACCTTAACTGAAGCACGGTTAAGTCCCATTTTGGACTCCTGGCCTCCCAAACTGTAAGTTATAATAATAAATTTATGTGGTTTTAAGACATCATGATTGTAGTAATTTCTTACAGCAGCATCAGGAAACTCTTTCTGAGTGTTCTCATGCTATGGCTTAACTTTCCACTTGTACACTGAGGAATGAACCTTGATCTCCAGCCCTGACCTCTCTCTTAGGATTGAAACATAGCTCCAACTTGGCCCTCCACCTCATTGTCCTCTATAGTTGTCAAACATCATAGGCACTTTTCATTACATGACCAGCTGGCCAAATTTTTATGTTTCAAGCCACATTTTTAGCAATGTTATGTTGCATGAGATGCTTTCAATGGCTCTTGAGGATTTGAGGGTGTTCTTTTGGGTAATGATGACTTAATTGTGTGTTTGAATTTCATGTGAATTGCAAGTTGTGAGTGTCATGGAACTTAATGAGCAGCAGTGTGGATTTCTCTCTGACAGTTCCTTTCTGGTGAACTGGTTGGCTCCCAACAGAAACCTGAGTGTTTTCCTCAACTCCTTACTTTCACCCACTTTCCATTGTCAACAGTATCCAAGATCTAACAATTTGACCTCACACATATCCCTCAGATCTCTTCTCTCTTCCCCACCATCATTACCCTACCCAGGCCAGGCCAGGCCAGGCCATGCCCTCATAATTGCTTACCTGAATGACTGCAGTGCCTTCTATCTTACTTCCATTCCTCAGTCCTGCTTTCCACCCACCCATTTTTCCTTGCTGCCTGAGCAGTGCAGACCTAATTTTGGTACTCTTCTCCTTAAAACTCTCCAAAGTCTTCTTATTGTCATCTGGACAAATTCTAAATCCCTGCACAGGTCCTTGATGATCTGACCTGGCCACTGTTTCCATCTAATGTACCATTTCATTTCCTGCTCCACTCACTTCCCTCCCACTGGCTGGGTCATGGACCATCCTCCATTGTTTGTACTTCCTTCCATGGAGCAGGACTAGCTTCTCCCTGCCTCCTTGCATGAGTTCATATAGTTTCCCTGCTTGGGGAGCATTTTTAGATTTTTTTGCATATCTAACTGCTACTTATCCTTCAAGACAGTCAGTCTGGATCTTCCAAGAAGCAGATGCTAAAACAGTCTTAAACATTCAAGAATTTTTTAAGGGCAATCCCTGTGTGAAAAGAAATTTGGAGGGGGCTAGGAGAACCATCATACCACAAGGAGACAAAGATAAGGCTGAGTGAAAGCATCTGGACTGCAACCCAGTCTAAGAAAGGTTCAGCAAAGTCATCAGGGAGTCCCTGAGTCAAAGTGAGCTCCCAGCAATGGGCCTGCCTGGTATCCTTGCCATGATCATCACTGGAAGGGAGCAGCTGGTGGCCCTGTGGCTTTGCTATGAATGTTAGGATGGAGTTCAGGGCAGCTGCAGTTGGGGCCCTCAGGCAATTACACTCCCCATAGGAGGAAGCCTGCAAAGGTCATTCTCTTGGCCACCGCAAAGGCCATGGTTGTGTCAACTCCTTCAGACTTGCTTTTTTCACTCCCCTCCATTTATTTTTTTTCTCTCTTAGCCCATTGTGACTGCCTTTGTTATTATAAGCACTCTTTATTCTATTGTAATTATTGGGTCACTTATTTTTCTTCTATTTTAGATAGTAAGGTCTTTTAAAACAAGGATCTCATCTCAGTAATCTTTCAATTCTTAGTTGTATCTTGGGATGTGGCACATAGTAGGAACCTAGGAAAAGCTTTATGTTCAGAAAGAGAGATCATGTATACAGTCATCATTCCTATTTCACAGGTAAGGGAACTCAGGCTTGGAGGGATGCATGGCTATGCCAGGGTTAGTTTGGGGTGCACTGGAGATTTGAATACAGATTGCCTGATTCTATCCCAAGGAAAAAACCTAAGGATGACCTGGAGTCAGGGACTAATGGAGAGCCTTTCTCCATTAGATTATTCTGTTCTGTCTGGGATACAGGGAAAGGACTCATAATTGGTAATATTCAGCAAGGAAACAGACTGGTTCAAAATGGAATAAACTTGGGATTTAGCTAGATAATCTAGGTTTCTAAGGAAGTTTTTAAAAAAGAAATAACTCTCTTTTCTTCGCTTCTTAATGTGTATCTGAATCCTGTTCTTTGCTCAAAGTTGTAGCAGATTCTGTTGTAGCCTGCCCATAACTTTTCAGCATTCATCTCTACACACAGAAAGACCTTACTACAGTGTCTGCAAATCTCCATTAGAGGGTATTCTGACAGTAAGCATGCTTGTCCCAAAGCAAGCCCCCAGCACCATGGAGATAATGTGACTAGAAGTTCTCAATCAGTGCTGGGCAGGTAGTGGTGGATGAATACTCTGGCTTCCTCACCCTTCAGGTGGGACAACTGAGGCACAGTTCACAATGTCTCAGATGGTTCCCCAGCAGGACAGAGCTCCAGGTACCCCCAGTGATATCTGCTTGATAACTCACTCTTTATTGCCTGCTTTCCATTCCCTTTTTTACTTCCCCACTCCCCTACCCACACTTGTGAGACTACTTCCCAAATCAGCAATTACACTCAAATCTGTCTCAGTCAGGGTCTGTCTCTGGTGAACACAAACCAAGATGAATCTAGAGCTCAAGTCTCAACATGTTTAATCAACCTGTCTCTTTTGTCTAAATTCCCTTTTGTACCTGAAGGGAAATTGTTCTTATTTTCATTTACAGGTCAGGGAAATGAATCTTGCCCAAGGGCACCATGCTCCTAAGGGCTGGGCTGAGATTCCGGTGCTGGGCTATCTGCTTGATGTCTGACTCAGTGCTCTTAACCAATGGATTGTTTTCTGGCCTGTGACACTCAACAGACCTGGCTTGAATCACAGTTGTGATCTTTGGCATGTTACTTCAGTTTTCTGGTCTGTACAGTGAAGCTCATGATATAAACTTCACAGGGTTTCTTTCGGGCAAATGTCTATACCGTATGTAGTGTCACACTTGTCATGTAGTAGCATTGCAGTAAATGGGTTATATTTTTATTGTTGCAAAATAAACACAAAAATAAAAATTCCCATGAATATTGGAAGCTCCATGACATTCAGACCTTGGGGTATATGCTATCAGAACCTGATACAGTGATCCACATATATTACCTAGAAGTTGGGTGACTGTGCTTTTGGCATAGAATGCCATTGAGCACCCCACTTTGAGTGAAAGGAATCCTACAGCTTTGTTTAATTTTAAGGGGGAAAATAACCTATATCACTTGAAAGCTTATTTATATCTCATCCTTTTCCCCACTTTTTCTGAACCACTCTTAATAAACTGGGAGGCTAATCTTCAGCACAGTGGCTCTACTGAGGTGGGATTTTTATATAAACACATTGTTCTGAGAAAATTTGGTGATGCCTCTGAGTCCTCTATAAACATCCCTCTTTGCAATAGATGGTTTTACTGTCTTAGACAATGGGGAGTGGTTTTTGTGTGTATATGTGTGTGTGTGTGAGTGTCCCTAAATTTAGCTGCCATATTTGTTGACATGTTCATAATATTCTCTAATTCTTCCCTTAATATCTGCAGGATCTATAGTCATAACTCTTGACTCATCCCTGATATTGATGATTTGTGCCTTTTTTTCCCTCCTGGATCAGACTATCTAAAGCTTTATCAATTTTCTGAGATTCTTAAAGAACCAAATTAAGACTTTGTTAATTTTCTCTATTTATTGTTTTTTCCCTCTGATTTTTGCTCTTATCTCTATTTCTTTTCTTTTTTTTCCTTTTCCTTACTTGTGTTTTTTTGTTCTTTTTCTAGATTCCTAATGTGGAAGCTTAGGTCATTGACTTTATAAGATTTTTTTTTCTAATATAAGTATTTAGAGAGCAGTAAGTTTCCTTATAAGCACTGAATTAGTTACATCCAAAATTTTTTGATATTTTGTTTTTTTTTCCATTCAGTTTGTTATATTTTTTAAGTTCTTCTGTGATTTCTTCTGTAGCTCATGGATTACTTAGAAGTTATTTAATTCCCAAATATTTTCTATTGATTTTTAGTTTAATTGTGGGGAGAGAATATATCTCTATGAATTCAATCATTTAAAATTGAACATGCTGATGGTCCAGAATATATTCTGTCTTGGTAAATGTATGATGTGCTCTTGAAAAGAACATGTTTTCTGCCATTTTAGGTTGTAATCTTCTAGAATATCCATTAGGTGAAGGTGGTTGATAACGTAAAGTAGACTATATCTTTACTAATTTTTTGCCAGTTCTTTATCTAACAATTGCTGAAAGAGGTATTAATACCTTCTACCATGATTGTAGACTTGTTGATTTCTGCATTTAGTTCTTTTATTTTTCATAATAAGCATTTATTTCTCATGTTTCTGCAGATTGGCTAGGATGGTTTTGCTGACCTTGGCTGGACTTGCTTAAGTATCTGTGCATAGGATGGGGTGGGCTGGTCTAGATTAAGCTTGGCTCTGCTTAGCTGGGTGGCTCTGCTCTAAGCTGCAAGTCTCCTGGTCAACCAGGTCATTCTTATCTCTGTGTCTCTCACTGTATTGGAGTAGGGGGTCAGCTTGAGTATGTTCCTCTCATGGGTAAGGCAGAGGCAAATAGAGCAAGCAGAAATCTGCTATACTACATAGAGCCTGGGCTTGGATTTACCACACTGTCTCTTCTACCTTCACGCTCTTGGTTGAAGCAAGTCAAATGGCCAAAGTTGAGGTGTATGGAATTGTATTCAGCTCACACCAAGGCCACAGAAAAAATATGCATGTAGGGGCTTTGACACTTTTTCAATTTGTTTCTTTACTTTGAAATACAGTTGTTAACATACTTATGGTGGTTGTCTTCCTGATGAACTGACCCTTTGATCATTATAAAGCATATTTCTTTATTTCTGGCAACATTTTTATCTAGAAATCTATTTTATCTTATATTAATATAGTTGCTCTAGCCTTCTTATGCTACTGCCAGCATTGTAAATATTTTTCTATCCATTTATTTTGAATTTAGATGTGTCTTTATATTTATTTATTTAAAAAATTGAATCATTTATTTATTTTCTATTATAGTTGTCCCATTTCCCGCCCACCCATTCTCCTACAATTGATCCCCACCCCATTCTCCATGTCCATGGGTCATCTATACTAGTTCCTTGACTAGACCATTCCCCTGCTTACCTCCCTTATCCCCACCTTGGTCACGCTTAGTCTGCTCTTTGTTTACTAGATCACCAAATTACACCATACACTAGAATAAACTCAAGATTGGTAAAAGACTTAAATGTAAGCCATGACACCATAAAAGTCCTCAAGGAAAACATAGACAGGAAAATTTCAGATATCCTATGTAGCAATATTTTCACCAACATATCACCTAAGGCAAGGGAAATAAAGGAAAGAATAAACAAATAGGACTACATCAAACTAAGGAGTTTCTGCTCAGCAAAAGAAAACATCAGCAAGATGAAAAGGGAACCAACTGTATGGAAAAACACATTTGTCAGTGATACCTCAGACAAAGGCTTGATCTCCAAAATATATAAAGGACTTACATGACTCAACACCAAGAAGACAGAAAATCCAATTAAAAAATGGGCAAAGGACTGGAACAAACACTTCTCCAAAGAGGACATACAGAGGGTCCATGGGCATATGAAAGAATGCTCAACATCACTAGTTATCAGAGAGTATGCAAATAAAAACCACAGTGAAATACCACTTTACACCGGTCAGAAAGGCCATCATCAACAAATCAACAAACAAAAAGTGCTGGCAAGGATGTGGAGAAAAGAGAACCCTAGTGCACTGCTGGTGAGAATGCAGACTGGTGCAGCCACTGTGGAAGAGTATGGAATTACCTCAAAAAACTAAAAATGGAACTGCCTTTTGATCCAGCAATTCCATTGCTAGGATTATACCTAAAGAATCCTGAAACACCGATTCAGAAGAACTTATGCTCCCCTATGTTCATAGCAGCGCTACTTACAATAGCCAAGTGCTGGGAACAGCCTGAGTGCCCATCTGTAGATGAATGGATTAAAAACCTGTGGTACATTTACACAATGGAATACTACGCAGCAGAAAGAAAGAAGGAACTCCTACTATTTGCAACAACATGGATGAAACTAGAGAGAATTATGCTTAGTGAAATAAGCCAGGCAATGAAAGACAAGTACCATATGATATCATCTAATGCAGGAAACTAATGAACAATACAAACAAAAGAGCAAAATAGAACCAAAGGCATGTAAACAAGGAGTAGGTGTCTTTATATTTAAAGTGCATCTCTTATAGGTGGCATATAGTTGTATTTTACTTTGTTATTCATTCTGATAATCTCTGTCATTTAATTTTAATATTCAGACCATTAAATTTTTTTAAAGACTGTAAAAGGCTCAGCATGGGCTATGTATAGATTAAGAGCTTAATAAATATGAGCACTTATTATATTATTAAAAATTTCACTGAGTTTTTAATAACTGTACCAGTAAAACAGGGTTAATAACATTTACCCTCTTAGGAGATGCTGTGAAATGTTAATAAGATAAAAGAGTATAAAGTCCTGGCAAGTATTAAGAACATATATAAACTATTAACATCTATTTTTACAGTTATTAGTTCTAGTGTCTTTTTGAAAAAAAGTATTTTAAATTTTATAAAATATACATAAAAACAAAAATAACAAAAAAATTACCATTTTACTTCAGTGGCATTAAGTACATTCACATCATTGTGCAACTATAACCAGTCTCCGTCTACAGAGCTCTTTTCCTCTTGAAACAAAAACTCCCTATTTTTTCCTCCCTCCAGATCCTGGCGATTACCATCCTACTTTCTGTCTCTATGAATTTCAGTATTCTAGATATCTCATATGAATGGCTTATTCCACTTAGCATAATGTCTTCAAAGTTCATCTATGATGAACTGGTATCAAAATTTCCTCCCTCTTTAAGGCTAAATAATATTTCATTGTATGTATTTACCACATTTTGTTTATTCATTCGTCTTTGGACCCCTGGGTTATTTCCAACTTTTGGCTATCATGTACATGGGTGTATGAATATCTCTTCATGTCCCTGCTCTCAATTATTTGGGTTTCATATCCAGAAGTAAAATGGCTGGATCATATACTGATTCTACTTTAAACTTTTGGAGGAACCACAGTAATACTTTCCAAAGTATCCACACCATTTTTCATTTTCACCAGCAGAGCAAAAATGTTCTAATTTCCTTACATAAATGCTTTCTGTTTCGTTTTGGTACTAGCCATTCTAATGAGTGTGAAGTGGTATTTCATTGTTCTTTTTTTTTTTAAACTTCATAAGAATTTATTTCAAAATATACTGGTATTTTAATATAAAAATGTTTCCCCAAACTTTGAGGAAAACCAACAGTACAGAAAAATGCAGTATTTTCACTTTGTAGGTTTAGTAGCTTGAGGAGAATGCTATAATCCTTGGCTTGATGACAGAGCATTACCCCATAGTTCTGACTGTACAGAGCCCTAAATGTTGTTTTGGAAATGATATGAGGCTTTTTGTTTTAAAGTTAGGCTGTCTATGATGCATTAAATATTTCTATATATTGAAAGCAGGTCTATATCTCTTAAAAATATTCACTAAATATACAAGTAATAGCTGAATATGAAATAAAGCAATTTCCAGTGGTGATGATATTCTCACAGTAGCAAATAATCTAACTTCTTATTTAATACTAAGAACTAAGTCATTAAAACACTATCATGTTAAACACTGCAATTTCCTGAATTACAGAGGGGAGAAAAGATAATTATATCAACTGCCATTGAAAGCTTGAAAGAAGTTATTAATAAAAATACAGGTCCTCTGACAGGGCTTGAGCCCTGATACTGTTTTTGCTTTTATTTGATTGGGGGGGCGGTGCATTTTGTTTATCAACCAAGCATTCAGCTTTAAAACATATAAAATATTCATGCTTCCAGAAGAGACAAACTAAAATTATGCTTAAGATCTGGTTTACTCAAAATTTCTGCTGTGTGACATTAGTAAATTAGGATATATCCAGCTCTGTGTAAAACTAAGTTCTTTGTGTGAGTGGTAAAGACAATTGGCATCCTAACTTCTGTGACAAACTCCTTAGCTGTAGGTCCAGATGGCATTGTTCCCTTCAGAGATGATGTTTTCCAATTACTTCCCTTATGTGACCAATGCCACAAGAAAATGGGACAGGACTTCTCTTACTATTTCCTAAAAGTGAATATAACCACTGCATTAACTGTATGCTCCAAATGTTCATTAAAAACCCAAAACAATACTTTTTACCTTTAGCAATCATGGGAAATTTTACATTATTTATATAATACATTGTACATTATATGCATGGCCTGTTTATACTGTTTTCAAAAAGAGGGTATCGATAGGGTTGCATCAATCTTCTTTCCATTGGTCTTTAGATTTCCTTAAATGATGGCATCATGTTCATCAATGATTCTATACTGAATGCCTCTTCTTGAATAATACATTTTGCATTCAATGTAAAGAACAGATAAAATTCCCAGTGTTAATACAATACCACCAACAAAGCTACCAATATCAAATTTTGATCCTTTATTTTCTTTAGAATTTATAGTTGCTGTGACTTGCTGAAGAAGAAAACAGATGTCACCAAACTATTGTGGGTTGTGGTCATTGTGGATGCTGGGACATGTGATGTGTTTTGTGAAACACTTGTTGTTTTGGGTGTAGACTTTATGGTGGTGGACGTCATATTTGTTGAGACCCCTGGTATTGTCATTTGAGAAGTTGCTGTGGGTTTCAAGGTGTGACTCACATTTTTTTGTGACTAAAGTAACTGCAGTTGTTGATGGTTTTGCTGTGGATTTCGAGGTGTCGACTGTCACTAAGGAAACTGAAGCTGTAGGTGGTTTCACGATGGTACTGTAAGATACATTTGCATTGTTCAAAGGCACAGGTAGGGCTTTCCCCTCCGAGTCTTCGCCATCCATGGCGCCCTTCACCAGCGCTAGAACCAGCAGCGCCCCTACCAAGAACAGGGCCCAGCTACCTCTCGTGCCGAGTCCCATTGTTCTCAAGGCAGGACATGGCGGCCTCGTGAGTCCCCAACTGAGGTGGTGGTGGTGCTAGCCTCATTGTGGTTTTGATTTGCTGTTCCCTAATGGTGATATTGAGCATCCTTTCATGTGCTTATTGGCCATTTGTAAATCTTCTTCAGATAAAAAGCCTGAGTCCTTTGCTCAGTTTTGGTTAGGTTATTTGATTTATGGTTGATTTTTAGGATTTTTGTATATATTTGGATATTAATTTAAAAATTAGATGTGTGACTTGGAAATATTTTCTCATACTCTGTGGGTATCTTTTTACTTGGTTGATAGTGTCCTTTGATGCACAGAAGTAGCCCATTTGGTCTTTAATTTCAATTTTAATATGTTATTTTTTCTTTTCGGTTTTTATGTTTCCTCTTTTCTGCCTCATTTTGAACTTCATAAATATTGTTAGAATTTCATTTTAATTTATTTACTAGCTTTTAACTAACTCTTTGCATTTTAAAGTAGTTAATCTAGGAATTAAAACATACATTCTTAACTTTTTACAATTCATATTGAATTAATATTACATCATTCCATGTAAAGTATAGAAATCTTTTAATCCACTTACATTTGCTCATTATCCTGTAAGCTATATGCCATATTTATTACATCTTCATGCATTATGGACACTCCAAGATATTTTTTGCTTTAAACAGGAATTAGTAATTTAAAGAAATTGAGAGAAAAAATTACTTTTATATTTGCCTAGGCATTTATTATTTTTGATGTTCTTCATTCTTTCCTAAAGCTCTTTTTCATATTGATATTATTTCTCTTTGGCCTGAAGAACTTTCTTTAACATTACTTATAGGTAAGTCTGTTAGCAGTGACTTCTCTTAGTTAACTTATATGTGCGTGTGTTTATAACATATTTGTATTTATTTTTAAGTATATTTTATTGATTATGCTGTTACAGTTGTCCCAATTTCTTTTCCCTTTGCTCCCCTCCACCCAGTACTACCTTTCCCTCCAGCAGCCTCACCACCCCTTAGTTCATGTCCACAGGTCATGCATATAAGTTCTTTGGCTTCACCCTTTCCTATATTATTCTTAACTTCCCCCTCTCAATTTTGTACCTACCAATTATGCTTCTTAATCTCTCCACCATTTCTCCTCTTTTCCCCTCCCAGCTGAGTTTGCTTAGCTTGTTTTTGCTTAGTGTGTCTTTGATTTTATTTTTTTAGATTCTGTTCTTTTTTTTTTTAATATGTTTTATTGATTATAATGTTACATTTGTCCCTATTTCCCTTCCCTCTTCTCCCTTCGCCCCGGTGGCCCCACTCCCTCCAGTTGTCCCCCCCTTTTAGACCGTGTCCATTAGTTGTGCATATAGTTCTTCTCAGCCTCTCTCTGTCTATTCCATTCCCTCCTACCATGCTCCTTAATTCCTATATCATCTCCCTCCCTCTCCCCCTTCCCCCTCCCTGCTGACCTCCCCCCAATATGCTCCCCATACCTATAGTTCTTTTTCCACTCTCGTTGCCTGTTCAGTTTGCCTTTGTTTTGATTCCCTAGCTTCTGTTGGTGTTTCTTGTGATGCAGTTTTCATTTTAGTGTTCATAGTTTTGATCCTCCTTCTTCTAAATCAGTCCCTTTAACATCTCATATAACAGTGGTTTGGATCTAATGAACTCTTCCAGTTTTATTTTCTCCTGGAAACACTTTCTCTGCCCTTCTATTCTGAATGACAATTTCGCTGGATAGAGTATTCGTGGTTGTAGGTTTTGGATTTTCATTACTTTGAATATTTCTTGCCAGTCCCTTCTTGCCTGCAGGGTCTCCCTTGAGAAGTCAGCTGATAGTCTAATTGGGACCCCTTTGTACATGATTCTTTTCTTCTCTCTTGCTGCTTTTAAGATTCTCTCTTTATCTTTAACTTTTGACATTTTGATTATAATGTGTCTTGGAGTGGTTCTCCCTGGGTCCAGTTTTTTTGGAATTCTCTGTGCTTCCTGGACCTGTAAGTCTATTTCCTTCCCCAAGTCTGGGAAGTTCTCCTTTATTATATTTTCACTCAATTTTTCAAGTTCTAGTTCATCTTCCTCATTCTCTGGCAAACCAATGATTCTTATGTTGGGCCTTTTATAGCTGTCCCAGAGGTTTCTGATCCTCTCATCATTTTCCTTGCTTCCCATTTTTCTCGCTGCACTGTTGACTGTTTGTTCCTTCTTTGTGTTCTGGTTTGTTGATTTGAACTCTGGATTTTATTTCCTCACCATCTGTCTCGTATGTGGTTTTGTTCCTTTCAGTATGAGTGTTTTTCGATTCTTTCTCATCTTTTTCCAGATCTTTTGTTAATTCTGTAAGCCACCTGATAACAATGGCCCTGAACTGAGCCTCTGACAGGTTTCTTATTTGTTCATCTGTCAGATTCTTCATCTGTGGCCTGGTGAGCTGCGCCACTGGGATTTCTATAGTTGTCTGCCTCATTTTGACAGATGCGTTTTGTTTTCTTGGGCCAGCTATAGGGGGCAGTGCCTGTGTACTCGTCACAACCCAGTGACCGGCGCCGATCTGCAACCTTTCTTGCCGGCGCTTTGTCATCACTGCCCAGCGACCAGTGGCGATCCGCAACCTATTTCGCAGTCCTGTGGCGCTTTGTGTGGGGGCGGGGGTCCAAGATGGATTCACACAGTTATTCTGCTAGGAGATCGGGATCCGTCCTCCCGCCCCCTGGGCCTCACTGTTCGAGGTGATGTGGTGGCTGCCCCAGCATTGGAGTCGCGAGTCGCCGGGGTTTGACTACAGCTGGGATTGTCCTCCCTGCCACTGGGATTGCTCTCCCTGCCACTGTCCGTGGTGCGACCGCAAACAGCACCGCCCGCTTTCGCTCTTACCTGCCCAAAGGGCGCCGCTGGTTTATAACTTCATACGTTGGGCTTCCGTGTAGTTTTATTTTCTGGAATTTCTAGTTATCTTTTGTTTTGAAGTAGTTGTATTCCTCTCTAGTTGTAGAGGGAGGCCGAGCATGTCCGTCTAAGCCTCCATCTTGGCCGGAAGTCTCAGATTCTGTTCTTGATAGTTGTGAGTTTGTTGTGCTTTTGATGTTCATAGTTTTGATCTTCTTTTTCTTAAATAAGTCCCTTTAATATTTCATATAATAATGCCTTGGTGATGATGAACTCCTTTAGCTTTACCTTGTCTGGAAAGCACTTTAACTACCCTTTTATTCTAAATGATACTTTTGCTGGATAGAGTAATCTTGGTTATAGGTCCTTGCTTTTCATCACTTTGAATACTTCTTGCCAGGCCCTTCTTGCCTGCAAAGTTTCTTTTGAGAAATCAGGTGATAGTCTTATAGGAATGCCTTTGTGGGTAACTCTCTTATTTTCTCTTGCTGCTTTTAAGATTCTCTCTTTATGTTTAACCTTTGGCATTTTAATTATGTGTCTTGGTGTGGTCCTCTTTGGGTCTAGCTTGTTTGGGACTCTGTGCTTCTTGGACTTGTATGTCTATTTCCTTCACCAAATTTTGGGAGGTTTCCTTCATTATTTTTTTACATAAATTTTCAATTTCTTGTTCTCCCTCTTCTCCTTTTGGCATGCCTATGATTTGGATGTTGGCATATTTAAAGTTGTTTTAGAGATTCCTAAACATCTCCTTGTTTTTTTAAATTCTTGTTTCTTTATTTTGTACTGATTGATTGATTTGAACCCCAGTTTCCTTCCCTTTACCATTGGTTTTGTGTGAATTTTTCTTCATTTCACTTAACTTAGCCTTCACTTCTTCCCTTATGTGCTTGCCATACCTAAGCATATCTGTCAAGTATATGAGAACCTTTATCACCAGTGTTTTGAACTCTTCATCTGTTAGGTTGGTCATCTCCTTATCTGTTAGGTTGACTATCTCCTTGTTGCTTAGTTCTCCCACTTGAACCTTGATCCATTTGCTATTTGGGGCCATATTTCTCTCTCTCCTCAACTTGACAGTCTCCTGTGTTTGCCTCTGTGTCTTAGGTAGAACTGTAGCACCTTTGCATTGTAAGGAGTAGAGCCTTAGGTATTTGTCAGTAAGGGATGACCAGCTTCACCATGTGTGGGACTGTATGTGGGGGAGGCATTTGAGAGGAAACAATGCCACTTGCTCATCCCTCATCCCTTTTCCAGGCACTTGTCACTTCCCACTTCCCATATGGGACTGGCCCCTCTCTAGCTGCTGCTCTAGCCATGGTTTCCAGAGTGGGTGGGCCCGTGGATGTTCTAGGAGGACTTTCCTGGTGGCCCTCTAAACAAGTGGACTCTGTTGAGAGACCAGGAGTTCCTTCCTTTGCCCTAACACTCACTGATTTTCAAAGTCAAAAGCAATGTAGTTTTATTTGCCCTGGTGCTGGAACCTCAAGCTGTGCAGTCTGGTCTGGTGCTAGGAGTGCTGCAACAGGTGTGCTTCCATACTTTTAAAAAATGTGTTACTGCACTTTCTGCTGGTCTGCCAGTGTTACTGCTGTTGCTTTCTTCCTCCCTGCTCCTACCCTCTTACCTGTCTGGATGAGCATTTCTTCATTATATCTTTGTTTGTTAGGCTTCCATGCAGTTTGATTTTCTGGAAGTTTTGGTTGTCTCCAGTTTTGAGGTAGTTATATTCCTTCTTAGTTGTGGAAGAAGATGCAGCATGTCTACATATGCCTCTATCTTGGCCTGAAGTCCTTAGTTAACTTCATAATCTGAAGATATATTTCTTTTGGAAGCATATTTTTGCTGTACACAAATTTCCAGGTGCACAGTATTTTTTTTCTTTCAGCCATTTAAAAATATTTGTCTTCTATTCTCGTCTCCATAGTTCCTAATGAGAATTCCTTGGTTTTTGCATTTAGGTCTCCTGAATGTAATGTATTGTTTTTTTCTCGCACTCAAATTATTTCCTGTATGTATTTCTTTTACTGCTTCACAGTTTTCAACAGAATAAATACATGTTTTCCTTGTATTTATTCTGTTTGGAGTTTGATAAGATTCTTTTTTATTTTTTTACATATAGTTCTTTTATTCTGAAAATAATTTCAAACACCCACTCATGTTTTAGATAGTGGAGTTACAACTATTAACAAGAGAGTCACTGACCTTGTTTTTATAAAATATATTATTTAAGAAAGGAGAAAAAACAAATAAGTAAGCAGGTGAATAATTAAGACAACCACTGCTTCTTGTTATTGATTTAATTTAGGGGTGGTTTGTAGCAATGACCAAAAAAAGTAGCAAATTTTCTAACTTCTTATTATTAACTAGCATAGAGAAAAAAACAAAGGTTTTGAAGGTGCTGAATAGATTGAGTTGAGTGTAATAGGTGAACTTTTATTACTGTTGTTCAGCTGCAATGAGAAAGTCAAAGACATTAAATTATGAGAAATGTTAATTTGTCTCTCAAATAAAATGAAGTCAGGAATTCAGGATACCTGATACATTTATGATATCATATTGATTTTACAAAGTCATTCACTATTTGGGGGAATATTTTGGTCAATATTCCCTTAAATCATTTTTCTGACCCATTCTATCTCCTTTTATATCCAGAACTCCAATTATACATGTTTAACCTTTTAATATTGTTCCATAAGCCTTTGAGGCTCTGTTTATTTATCTCTTTTATTCAGGTTGAATAACTTCTGTTGATTTATCTTCAAATTCACTAATCCCATTTTTTGTCATTTTTACTCTGGTGTTAAGCCCATTCTCAATGATTTTCTTTCAGATATTGTATATTTTTTTGTAAAATGTTTATTTTAAAAACTGTTTGTAAGTCTCTGCTGACATTTCTTAACTTTGTGATTCATTACACTGGGAAACACAAATTTCATTGAGTTAGATCTGACACTTGTTTTTGACTAACTTTTGGCATCTGAATCCAAAAATGACCCCAGTTTTTCTCTATTGTGTCAAATTTTTAAGGTACAGTGTACCATCCCTTTGTCCAAAAAATCATACAAAATGTACATACAAAGGAAAATAAAATAAAATTACCTGAATATACTGTTTATTAGAGTTATTTTATTCATATTAAGGCTATATATTGTTACTGTAAGTCAAATTGTGTACAAGTAGTAAAGTTCTACCAAACATACATACTAAGGTATTTTACGTTTTCAAATGACAGGCTACGAAATGCCAAAATGAGATACTTGAAACAGTCTACTTCAGTTGGCAAAGCTTTAACAAACTGCTTCATGAGATCCAGTTTTATGTGCAGAGGTGGGAATATAATGTTCTTCCTGTCAACAAGTGGCTCATGCAGAATGTTTGGATCACCAGGTTTGAGGTCATATCTTGGAAGCCAATTCGACTCCACCCAATGCTTCTCATGAGCTCTGCTGTCCCACACACACAGAAAATAGGGATAGTTGTATTCACATTTCTGACCAAGAAGGAAGCAGACTATTTTAAGGTCAACACAGATGATCCAATTGTGCCTGTGATATTGCAACAGATCAATGACCCCCTTTATGTCTTCATATTTTTCATGAAAACAAACTGAATGGCCAACTGGGACTGCACCAAATAAATTGCCATTGTGGAGGAGGACACACTTCAAGCTCTGCTTTGAGCTATTGATGAACAGTCACCATTCAGTTGCATTATAGATTGGAATTCCCAATTTCTCTATTAAACCATGTATGTCACAAAGCAACAGTCACTTCAAAAGTACTGCAGAAATGCACTTTCTCTTGATTGAAAGTAGAATACCTTTTCTCCTTTTTCAAGCAAGTTTTTCTCATGGAGTCTTGATGCTAGGAGTTCTGAGGTCTTTTGGATAGTCCCAAATCTCATGCCACATCATTCAACTCATGCTGATCAAATCCCTTATGAACTGAGTTGTCTTAAATTTCAAAATCTTCATTGTTGCTGTCACTTAATCCTTCACTGCGATTTCAGCTGAATGTGGCACTGAGCATATAGCTGATGGTAGACTAGGATACTCTATTTTACATTTATTTTTCTTGTTATATCCTGACGTTTTCACTATACAAAAGTAACAGTCACTTGAATGATCTCTGGGCTCTTGCCAAACCATAGGTATACCAAATGGCAATTTATCATGTTTTCCCTTCGTCCACATCTGTAAACTCTTGACACACTGCTTGCGCACCTTGTGAGGGGCCCAAGACTTATCTTGATCACCAAGTTTTACTTTAAAATATGAAAAATAGGCTTGCCTGACAAATGTGCTGATGTTTGTTCTTTGACTGGGAATGGTGAAACTGCCACAGATATAACAAAATGAATCAGGGTTGTTTAGGCACTTATGACAAAAAATAGCAGAGGCAGACATGATCTGAAGGAAAGGAAATAAGTACATATGTAAATAAAAAAATAAATTCTGCCAACTCCTTGTATACAGACAAGAACTTGGACTACATTTTGGAATATGATTCTCTATATAGAGCAGCACACAACCTCTCACCACACTGTATCATGTGTAACTGAATAGCCTAGACAACTATAAACCTGTCTCTGTTCTCCAAGGTCATCCCCCATCCCTCCCTACTTGAGGGAGGTTTTCTCTCAGCCAATGGGAGAGCACTGGTGCTTCCCTCAATCCAGGCTCGATCCAGCCTAGAGTAGTTGGCATTAAGATAAACTGTACAAAAAAACTTGATGTAGTAGAAGAAAACTAACTGCAGTTTTGAAATCAGCATGCCTATTTAAGTCTAAAACAGCTGAAAAATCGAACTCAACAGAAATTATGTTAAAAATTGTTCCCCTGTGTTATGAATGTATATTCCTTTATTTCATTAAGCATAGTTATAATAGCTGCTTTAAATTCCTTGTCTGATAACTCCAACATCTAGGCAATCTCAAGATGAAACTTTGTTGATTATTTTTCTTGGAGATGATCACATTATCCTGATTCACCATATTTGAGTAATTTTGAAGTATATGCTAGACATGGTGAGCATTATATTGTGGGGCTCTAGATTCTGTTATATTCTTCTAAAGAGGGTTGCTGTTGTTGTAGCAAACAATTAACTTGGTTGTACTCAAGCTATATAGTCTGTCTACCCTGTTGTGGGTGGTATTCAATTCTATCTTTAGTCAGCTATTCCTGAAAACTGCTTTGTGTTCATAATTAATCAGTGTACCAGAGATTTGAGTAGAGCCTGCATACAAAATTTGGGGTGCCTCTTCTTTGGATTTCTCCTTACCAAAATTATTCTCCCATGTCCAGCAACTATGGTTATCCTGAGTTCTCTCTTCTAGTTCTTCAGGCCAAAATGACCAGTGTGCTATTGGAGTTTTGTCCATACTAAATCATGCAATGACTGCAGTCTGCTTTCAGGATAAAGCCATAAATATGGAAATCTCTGCAGAATTCTTCCAAGTTTTAACTTTCCTTTAAAATCTGCCTCTTTTCTTATTCCCTAGAGCTTTTAAGGAGTTTATTTTTTTAATTTATTTATTGTTTTTTTCTATTACAGTCGTCCCACTTTCCCCCCCATTTCTCCTCTGCACCCCACCACCCACAGTCCATCCCCACCCTGTTACCCATTGTCCATGTCCATACTAGTTCCTTGACTAAACCCTTCCCCTTCTTTCACCCCTTTTCCCCTCCATCCCCGCCCCTCTGGTCACTGTCAGTCCATTTCTTGTTTATTCCCTCTGGTTCTACTTTGTTCATTTGTTTGTGTTATTCATTAGTGTTCTATATTAGGTAATTACATATGGTATTTGCCTTTTGTTGCCTGGCTTATTTAGCTAAGCATGATACTCTCCATGTTGTTCCAAAAGACAGGAGTTCCTTTCTTTCTGCTGCATAGTATTCCATTGTGTAAATGTACCACAGGTTTTTGGTCCACTCGCCTAATGATGGGCACTTAGGCTGTTTCCAGCACTTGGCTATTGTGAATAGTGCTGCTATAAACATGGGAGTGCATAGGTTCTTTTGAATTGGTGTTTCAGGATTCTTTAGGTATAATCCTAGCAACGGAATTGCTGGATCAAAAGGCAGTTCCATTTTTATTTTTATTTTATTTTTTTAATTTTCTTTATTATTATTATTTTTTTTTACTTTTATTTTTGGTTTTTCAATTACAGTTGTCCCATTTTCCCCCATTGTTCCCCCCATCCAGCCCATCCCTTTTCCCACAATCATATCCTTCCCCGTTGTCCATGTCCATGAGTCATTCATACACATTCCTTGACTAGACCCTTCACTTACTTATCCCCCTTCTCTCCCTCCCCCTCCCCCCTACTGACTACTATTCTAGTCTTTGCCTATTTAGTTTGTTTGTTTGTGTTGCTCTTTAGTTTCCTGTATTAGGTGATATCATATGGTATTTTGCTTTCTTTGCCTGGCTTATTTCACTAAGCATAATTCTTTCTAGCTTTATCCATGTTGTCGCAAATGGCAGGAGTTCCTTCTTTCTTTCTGCTACATAGTATTCCATTGTGTAAATGTACCACAGTTTTTTGATCCACTCATCTACAGATGGGCACTTAGGCTGTTTCCAGCACTTAGCTATTGTAAACAGGGCTGCTATGAACATAGGGGTGAATAAGTTTTTTTGAATTAGGGTTTTAGGATTTTTCGGGTATAATCCTAGCAGTGCAATCGCTGGTTCAAAAGGCAGTTCCATTTTTAGTTTTTTGAGGTAATTCCATACTGTTTTTCATAGTGGGTGCATTAGTCTGCATTCCCACCAACAGTGCAGTAGGGTTCCTATTTCTCCACATCCTCGCCACCATTTGTTGTTTGTTGATTTGTTGATGATGGCCATTCTGACAGGTGTAAAGTGGTATCTCATTGTGGTTTTTACTTGCATCTCTCTGATGGCCAATGATGTTGAGCATTTTTTCATGTGCCTATGGACCTTCTGTATGTCCTCTTTGGAGAAGTGTTTGTTCAGGTCCTTTACCCATTTTTTAATTGGGTTGTTTGTTTTCTTGATGTTGAGGCATATAAGCTCTTTATATATTTTGGAGATCAGTCCCCTGTCTGTGATATCATTGGCAAATATGTTTTCCCATATGGTTGGTTTCCTTTTCATCTTGCTGATGTTTTCTTTTGCTGAGCAGAAACTTTTTAGTTTGATGTAGTCCCATTTGTTTATTTTTTCCTTTATTTCTCTTGCCTTAGGAGATGTATCCGTGAAGATATTGTTACGTGGGATATCTGAAATTTTCCTGTCTATGTTTTCCTCTAGGACTTTTATGGTGTCATGGCTTACATTTAAGTCTTTGATCCATCTTGAGCTTATTGTGGTGTATGGTGTAAGTTGGTGGTCTAGTTTCATTCTTTTTCATGTCCCTGTGTAGTTCTCCCTGCACCATTTGTTGAAGAGGCTCTTCTCACTCCATTTTATGTTCCTTCCCCCTTTGTCAAATATTAGTTGACCATATATACCTGGGTTTATTTCTGGGCTCTCTATTCTGTTTCATTGATCTATATGTCTGTTCTTATGCCAGTACCAGACTGTTTTGAATATAGTAGCCTTGTAGTATACTTTGACATCAGGTATTGTGATTCTGTCTACTGTGTTCTTCTTCCTCAAGATTACTGTGGCTATTCGGGGTCTTATTTGGTTCCATATAAATTTTTGGAGTATTTGTTCTAGGTCTGTGAAATATGCCATTGGTATTTTAATAGGGATTGCTATTTTGCCACATTTGCTTATTATGTTAAGTATTTTTTTTATGGAGTCTATACAGTTTTGTATGTACATTATCATGTCATCTGCAAGTAATGACATTTTTTTTTTAAAGTCTTTATTTCAGGTAAGATTAATATTTCCGTAATTCAGGATAAGGCAAACACTTCCTTGAGTCCAGCATTTTAGGTCATTGTGATTTCCAGGAATAGTTACTATCATTTGAATATTTGCCTACATGCTTGTTGGAAGCTTCTGTATCCTTTTCTTGACAAGAATTCCAGTTTTTCTGAATTCTTCCCTCTCCTTCAGGTATTCCATTTTGCATTCTTCATAAAAGGCAGGATCATTATAATAAGAGGTTAGACATTCTTTTAATGCAGAATTTTCTTTCCGGCATTTTACTACCATGAGGATTCCAGACTCCTTGCAACATTCAGTAAAATCTTGAACTTGTTCAGAACATCTCTCTCGGGCCTTCTCCCTCATTATTTTAGGAATCAAAACATCTTTTTCGACATGTCTGAGATGATGCTCTGCCGGGTCAACCGCCATTGTCGGCGACCAGTAATGACAGTTTTATTTCCTTTTTTCCATTTTACATACCTTCATTTCTTTTTCTTGTCTGATTACTGTGGCTAGATCTTCCAACACTATGTTGAATAGGAGTGGAGAGAATGGACATCCTTTTCTTGTTTCTGATCTCAGGGAAAATGCTTTCAATTTTTGCCCATTGAGTATGATGTTGGCTTCAGGTTTCTCATATATGGCCTTTATTATGTTGAGGTATGCTTCCTCTATTTCCAGTTTGCCGAGTGTTTTCATAATGAATGGGTGTTGTACTTTATCAAATGCTTTTTCAACATATATTTATGTGGTCATGTGATTTTTGTCTTTCATTTTGTCTATGTGATGTATGTATTACATTTTTTGATTTGAGAATATTAAACCATCCTTGCATCCCTGGGATGAATCCCATAGATTGTGGTGTATTATCTTTTTAATATGTTACTGGATCCTGTTTGTCAATATTTTGTTGAATATTTTAGCATCTATGTTCATCAGCGATATTGGCCTGTAGTTTTCTTTCTTCGTTGTGTCTTGACCTGGTTTTGCAATTAGGGTAATACTGGTCTCATTGAAAGAGTTTGGGAGTCTTCCCTCCTCTTCGATTTTTTGGAATAGTTTGAGAAGGGTAGGTATTAGTTCTTCCCCAAATGTTTTGTAAAATTTGCCTGTAAAGCCATCTGGTCCAGGGCTTTTGTGTACTCGTAGTTTTTTGATTACTGCTTCAATTCCACTAGTTGTTATCTGTCTATTCAGGCTTTCTGCTTCTTCTTGATTCAGTTTTTGAAGATTATATGTTTCCAGAAATTTGTCCCTTTCATCCAGGTTGTCAACTTTCTTGTCATATAGTTTTTCATAGTAATTTCTTACTATCCTTTCTTTTTCTGTGGTATCAGTTGTGATTTCTCCTCTTTCATCTGATTTTATTTATTTGGGTCCTCTCTCTTTTTTTCTGGATAAGCTTGGCTAAAAGCGTGTAGATTTTGTTTATCTTTTCAAAGAACCGCCTCCTACTTGTTAATCTTTTCAATTGTTTTTTTAGCCTCTATGTCATGTAATTCTGCTCTGATCTTGATGTTTTCCTTCCTTCTACTTGCTCTGGGCTTTGTTTGTTGTGTTGTTCTAGTTCTTGTAGCTGTCAGGTTAGGTTTTTTATTTGAGATTCTTCTATCCTTTCTACTTAGGCCTACATTGCTATGAACTTCTTCTCAGGACTGCCTTCGCTGTTTCCCATACGTTTTGGGCTGTTGTGTATTCATTTGTTTCCAAAAACTTTATTTCTTCCTTGATGTCATTTGTTAATGCATTCATAATTTAATAGCATGTTATTCATTCTCCATGAGTTTGAATGTTCTTGAGTTTTTCCTTGTGGTTGATTTCCAGTTTCAGGTCATTGTGATCTGAGAAGATAATTGATGTAATTTCACTTTTCTTGAATTTGCTGAGGCATATTTTGTGTCCTACCATGTGGTCTATCTTTGAAAATGTCCCATATGCATTTGAAAAGAATGTATATTTTGCTTCTTTGGAGTAAAAATTCTATATATATCAACTAAGTCCATTTGATTTACAGTGTTGTTCAATGCATCAATAACCTTGGTGTTTCTTTGCTTCGAAGATTTTTTCCATTGTTAATAATGGGGTGTTAGAATTCCCTGCTATGAGTGTGTTTCTAGTGATATCCTTCTTGAAGTCTTCCAAGATTTTCCTTATATATTTGGGTGCTGCTATATTGGGTTCATATATGTTTATCAGGGTTATATCTTCTTGCTGGATTGTTCTCTAAGTATTATGAAATGCCCTTCTTTGTGTCTTTTTATGGCCTTGTGTAATCTATTTGTCTGATATAAGTATTGCAACCCCCACTTGTTTTTCATGTTCATTTGCTTGAAATAGTTTTTTCCAAGCATTCACTTTTAGTCTGTGTAGATCTTTTGTTCTGAGGTGGGTCTCTTGTATACAGCATATATGTGGATCATGTTTTCTTATCCATTCAGCTACCCTATATCTTTTGATTGAGGCTATTAATCCATTTACATTTAAGATTATTATTGATAGATACTTGTTCATTGTGATTTTTTTTCTTTGTACCTGTGCTCTTCTCTCTCTCTTTCTTGATCTTCTTAAGGCAGTCCCTTTGCATCTCTTGCAATGCTGGTTTGCTGGAAATGTATTTTTTTAGTTTTCTTTTGTCTGGGAAATGCCTTATTTCACCTTCCATTTTTAATGAGAGCCTTGATGTGTAGACTAGTTTTAGGAAGTTGATTCTTGTATGTTGCCAAAGCTTATAGTTATAATCTGTGGGAGTTCAGTCTTTCAGGAGCATACTCCACCATAACAGAAGGGGAATTCGGAGTAACTCTGATGATTCCTAATTTCTGAGGTTGCTGTCCTAAGCAAGTAGTATATGCTCTATTGTCCTTCCCTATTTTTGATTATTCCATGAGAATAAGAGAGAAAGAATATTAAATAAGCTCTTTAGATGTCAATAGTGAGAAAACAGCAGCAATTTGCCCAAGTAATATTTTTGTATTATCTCTAGATTTTGTCTTTTACATATAGGCTGAGCACCCCTTGCAATTCTGAGAGATATCCACACTCTCATTTATACAGAAGTATACAGTGGGCAATTTGGGTGGCTTTCTGTGGCAGATCTGAGTGTCTTCTGTTAACCACAAATTGATAAGAAGTGAGCTGCACTGAACATAGACACATCCAATTAAAAGGAGAAAGTTTTATGTAAAGTACAAAAAATGTCTCTGCTGACCTGGGACATTTTTCACATCCAGGCTTGAAACTGATGTCACATATCTACTATTAGAACAGAGGTTTTTGGCTTGGGATCTGTTGGCTTTTATAATTATAACAAGATATTTGTTATTGTGTATGTGTTTCTGGGGAGGTGGTCTGTAATTCATGTTTCCCCCAAAACAAATTAGGTTTTTATCATTACGTTTTGTTTGAATTAAAATTTCCTGGAAGATATGATTATAACTTAAAACCTTATTAGCTATTCAACAATGAGACTGAACCAAGTAGGTTTTTTTAAGAATTGTTTTTAAAAAAATAACTTAAAAATTTTAATAACAGTTGAAATACAATATTATATTAGTTTCAAATGCACAACATAGTGATTAAATAATTTTTATAAATTACAGTGATCATCCTGATAAATACAGTACCCATCTGACACCATATATAGTTGTTACTATGCTATCTACTATATTCTCTTTGCTGTACTCTATATCCCTGTGACTGTTTTTACAACTGGAAATTTGTACATTTTTATCCCTTCCCCCTTTTCACCCATCCCCTCAACCCTCCTCCCATCTGATAACCTCAAAATGTTCTCTATATCTGAGTTTGTTTCTGTTTTGTTTGTTCATTTATTTTGTTTTTAGATTCCACATATAAGTGAAATCATGTAGTATTTATCTTTCTCTTTCTGACTTAGTTCAATTAGCATAATACCCTTTAGGGAGGTTTATCCATTTTTTTGCAAATGGCAAGATTTCATTTTTATAATGAGTCATATACCATTGTATATATATATCACATATTCTATACCCATTTGTCTATTGGTGGACACTTATTGGCTATTGTAAACAATGCAGCAATGAACATAGATATGCATATGCCTTTTTGATTAGCATTTTGGGTTTCTTGGGATAGTTACCTAGAAGTGGAAATGTTGGATCCTTCTTTGTCTCTTGCTATTGCATTTGTTTTAAAGTGTATTTTGTCTGATATAAGTACTGCTCCCCCAGTTTTTTTTCCCTATTTGTATAAAAATATCTTTTTCCATTTCTTTACATTGAGTATTTGTGTGTCTTTTGATCTGAACTGATTTTCTTGTAGGAAGCATATATATGGGTCTTGTTTTCTTACCCATTCAGGTACCCTATGTATTTTGATTGGAATATTTAGTGCAATTACATTTAAAGTTATTGTTAATAGGTATGTAATTATTGCCATTTTATTATTTATATTTTTGATCTTTTTTCTTCTTTTCCTTAAAGAAGTCCCTTTACCATTTCTTGTAATACTGTTTTGGTGGTAATTAACTCCTTTAGATTTTTCCTGTCTGGGAAGTTTTTTATCTGTTCTTCAATCCTAAATGACAGCTTTGCTAAATAGAGTAATCTTGACTGTAGGTCCTTACTTTTGATCACTTTGAATATTTAATGCCAATCCCTCTGGTCTGCAAAGTTTCTTGTGAAAAATCAGCTGACATTCTTATAGGTGCTCCTTTATACGTAACTAACTGTCTTTCTCTTGCTGCTTTTGAGATTCTTTCTTTGTCTTTACTTTACCCTTGGCACTTTAATTATAAAGTGTCTTGGTGTGAGCCTCCTTGGGTCCAACTTGTTTGGGACTCTCTGTGTTTCCTGGACTTGTATGTTTTCCTCCTTCACCAGGTTATGGAAGTTTCTCATCATTGTTTCTTTAAATAGGTTTTCAATTTCTTGCTCTCTTTCTTCTCCTACTGGTACCCTTATGGTGCAAATGTTGATACATTTGATGTTGTCCTAGAGGTACCTTAAATTATCCTCATTAAATATTTTTTCTACTTTTGTTGTTCTGATTGTGTGTTTTCTGCTACTTGTTTTGCAAATTTCTGATTTCATTTTATGTTGATCTAATCTACTGTTGAATCCCTCTAATGTATTTATTTCAGTTATTGTATTCTTCTTATCTTTTTTTTTATATCCTCACCTTAGGAAATACTTGTTGATTTGAGAGATAGGAGAAGAGAGGGAGAGAAACATCAATATGAGAGAGAAACATTCATCAATTGTCTCTCACACATTCCCAGACCAGGGACCAATCCCACAACCTAGGTATGTGCCCTGACTGGTGATCAAACCCATGACCTTTTGGTTTATGGGATGATGCTTCAAGCAACTAAGCCACATCAGCCAGGGCTGTTTTGTTCATTCCTAACTGGTTATTTTTATGTTTTATATATATTTTTGTTTAAGATATAGGGGATCATATATTCTCACCCTAATTTCATTGAGCATCTTTATAACCAGTGTTTTAAACTCTACATCTGGTAGGTTGCTTGTCTCCGTTTAGTTCTTTTTCTGGAGTGTTGTTTTGTTCTTTCATTTGGGACATGTTTCTTTGTCTCCTCACTTTGGCTGCCTTCCTGTGTTTGTTTCTATGTATTAGGTAGGTCTTCTATATCTCCTGGTCTTGGTAGAGTAGCTTTATATAGTAGGTCTCCTATGAGACCCAGTGGTGCAGTCTTTCTGATCACCTGAGTTGTGCTCCAGGTGTGTTCCTTGCGAGGGTTGTGTATGCCCTTCTGTTGTAGTTGAACTTTAATTGCATATCAGTGGGAGGAATTTCCTCTCATGCTGATTGGTTGTGAGGATTGGCCATGACTACAGAAGAGGAGCTACTGTGCAGGGGCCAACCACATGGAGCAGAATTTGATTTAATGGAGCTCTAGTGCCTGCCAAGTCTGTCCTTTGGGTGTCATTTATGGAGATGATTGGGTATTAGAGGAGATGTTGTGTTCTGAAACTTGCCACCAGACATGTTGGTTCTGAAGTCCCCTTAGGGAGGGGGGTGCCTCTGGTGCTGGCTAAGGTCAGTTGCTGCCTGTGCCCTTCCATGAGCCACCTGATATGAGCTACTAAGTGTTTTGCAGATAGTTGCTGCTTGTGCTGGGCTTAGATGTGCCTGGGAAAGGCTAAGCTTCAAATCAAGGCCTGCTCTCACTAGTGCCAGACTTGGGTCCACTTAGCAAGAAGTATGGGGCACTCTGAGGCCAGATGCTGCTTATATGGCATTTGCGAACCATTGAGAAATCTTAGGAAAGTCAGCAGCATGAGCCAAGACAGGCCTCTTATATTAGAAAACCACTGGAAATGTTTTGGGTGGACCCACAAACTAGGTGAGGTGGGGTCTCAGGGAAACACCAGGGCAAGGTGAACAGTGTTAAGCAGGCTACTGGAGGCTCAGATATCATATCTACTTGTGCCAGCAGACTTGGTGAAGGGATATCTCCATAAGGAAACAATGGCCTCTTTCAGCCCTTCTGTTTGGGAGAAAGCTGCCTTCATCCTGAAGTCAGACAATTCAGTTCTTCCCTTTAGGTCCCAGCTCAAAAGATGAGCCCTTTAGGAGGAATTCCTGAGATTCTAGAAGCCTCCATCTCACTCAGCCACAATCCCCTCTGATTTTTACAGCCAAAAGCTATCGAGATTTTTCTTCCTTGCACTGAACCCTGGACTGGGAGGCCTGGTGTGGGGCTGGACCCCTGGCTTTTGTGGGGAGACATCTATAGCCAAAATATCCCTCCTGATTAGTAACCACACATATGTGTGTGGGACCAGCAAGTTCTGTGTCTCTGTTCCCTCTACCAATCTCAACAAGCATTCTTTTATATGCCCTTAGTTATAGGACTTCTGTTCAGCTAGACTTAAGACAATTCTCAATGATGGTTGTTCTGTAGGTTGGCTGTTGGCTATGGTTTTGATATGGCTGTGGGAAGATTTGAGTAGTGCATTTACCTACCCAAGCATCTTGACTAGAGGTTAACTAGCTGGTTTTGAATTAATGTCTGGAAAATAGCTGGTTTATGTAATATCTTCTATCTTCATTACAAGCTTGCATTTTCATGTCTTTCAATATCCAGGCTCTGAAAATCCATAGAAGACATACGGTAGAAAAATGTTGAGTTTCATTATTATCTGAAAGACCTGAGTTCAATTCCAGGTCAGTTCTTTACTAGTTGCATTACTTCAGCAAGATAACCTTACCTTTCTGAACCTCATTTATTTTTCCTTATAAACACACTGTCATTGTTAGAAATAATATTTATTTATTATAGAACATTTAGAAAAATCTGAAAGGAATTAGAAATAAAATAAGCAAAAGATAAGTTATAGTTCTTATCTCTCCTGATAGCTATTGATATCATTCTGTATATGGGGAGACTAAATACACAGACAGACAATGGCCAGACCATATATAAAATTAGAACTATGACCCACAACCCCAGAAACCAGGACAGAAAGCCAAACTACAAGCTCTGCAGCAATCAGCCCCAAACCATAAGGACTTGGTCAGTAACTGCTGGTTTCCCTAATTTTTTGGCCCCTGCTTCCAACTTAGGAATACCCAAACAAAGATAAATATGTTCCCTTAACTAATCACACAGGATGACCCACTCCTAGTCAGCCCATCTCCTGTTTCCCATGCCAACAACCTCCATCAGAGCATGCCTGAAGCATTCCCTTTTCCACTACAAAGCTTTTCCTGGCTTTCTGTCTTGGTCGATTCCCTGTATAGCAATCTCTGAACAAATAGTATTTGCTTGTTCTCATTTGGGTGGTCTTTTTTTATTTGAACAATATGATTCTCCATTCTTTTTTCCTATGGATATTCACTCATCATATATATTTTATCATTTGGATATTCCACAAATATGTCATGAACTATCTAATGACTTGGAAAAATCATTAGATTTGATTTTTAAATGGTTGATGATAATCCATCTTATGAGAACATCCTCAGCTAACCATTGCTTTGTTGTTTGGCCCTATAGCCTCTCTGCTCATCTGTAAAATGGGCATATGAATATCAATTCTTAGGATAATTGTGAGAATCAAATCAACTAAAATCTGTGTAGCTTCTAGAAGAATTTCGGACACATAATAGACATGCCATAAATGTTAATTCCCCTGTTCGTGAAACAGGGTGCTTCATGTGAAGGCTCTATCACTCCACCACCCCTCGTCCCTGTAATATGGGTCCCTTTGCAGGCTCCCAGTCTTCCCCCCTGGTGTTAAAACAATTCTATTGCCCAGGGAAGCAGTCTGGGAGTCATAGATCAGGTTTCTTAGCTTCTTCCATAGCAAAAAAATCTACTCAGACAGAGAACTTGGTGATGAGTAAACGAAGCCCCCAAAGAGTTTTTCCTGTTGACATGGCAACCTGACTACCAGCTGTCAGGCAGTTAGGGGACTTTACCACCAGGACCTGATTAACAGTTCTCAGCTGGGGGAAGGGAGTGGTGGATATGATAAAAGCACTTATTCTAGGGGTTCCTTCAATCACCACCCTTAGCCACACCAAAAAAGCCCTCTTTGAAGCTTGATTTAGGGTATGCTCTTTATTATCCTCTCCCACTCCAGCACCTGCTTAACCCAGGGCTGCAAATAATATCTTCTTGAAGACATTTTTTCTTTCAGTTTCCACCTGACTGGCTTTCAAAAGCTTTCCCAACCCATGCTTCAGCCCATCCTTTGCAGGCATTTTCAGTATGTAGAACTACAGTAAGACACAATAGGCAAGAAACAGCCAGTTGTCAAAAGCACAAAGGATTCAGAGACAGAAAACACTTCCTTAAAGAGCAAGTTATTGCACTGGAGTCAGAGACAAATAGTTTGGAGCACAGTTATTCTGAACATACAGCACAATGGGGCCTAGGCTGTCTGATGCAAGTAGATTCAATCTCTTTTTTACTCCTTAAACTTCAGATACCTAATGGGTGCCCTGTAGCTATTAGCCTCATCGCTGGGGTTTTGACTTCAAGTGCCCTGGAAGGTTGTCTGAGTAGTCTTTTTTGCACACTCTTATAGGTAAGACTTAAGTGCAAATGTCTAGGAGGGATAGCAATTTAGTTAAATTTACATTGTTTACATTAATGACCTATATCAGATTATAGCAGTTTCTGAAGGGCTAGAAGGGAGAAAGAAAACAATTTGCCTGCTTACTCATGATGCATTTACTTAGTACCAACTATAACCAAGTATGCGCTAGTCCCTGGAGGGTAGAGAGGAGACAAGCCTGTGGACATTGACAGTACTTCTCTCTCACCTGGCTCCTGCTTCTCATCCTTCAGGCCTCCTAGTTCAGATGCACTTCCTCGATTCCACAGGCACTCCAATTCTGCAGTTCTCCAACATTACAACTCCTACAACAGAATCCTCCAGAGTCCAGGTAGTGATCAGTCTCCACACTCAGATGTGTAAGAAATTGCTATTTATTTGTTTTCACTGAACTTGGTTTAAATCAGTTTTCAAGCCTCACCTCCTCCAGCCTGGGGAGAAATTCCATCTTTGTCACATCTCTGGGAGTCACTTCAGAATCCAGAAGGCTTTTGTGGTACCCAGACTACAGAGAAAGGGCTCCTAACTGCCCATTTCCTATGATCACTAACCTCCTCACTCTCCAAGCTGGCAGCGGTTCCCTGCCTGAACTAGCACTCTCAGAAGCTCTCAGCTTCTGGGGCACACAAACTTTGCTAAAGCAGAAAGCCCTGGTGTCTTCAGTCCAGCCATTCCTTTGATGTCTTGCTACCCTGGGAGGTACCACCACTATACAAAGTGAGGGCCCTTCCAGCCCTGGCCGTGTAGCTAAGTTAGTTAGTGTTATCCCAATATGCCAAGGTTGCAGGTTCAATCTCAGGTCAGGGTGCACACAAGAAGCAACCAATAAATGTACAAATAAGTGGAACAACAAATCTCTCTCCCTTTCTCTCTTCCATCCTTTCTCTCTAAATTCAATAAATAATTTTTTTAAAGTGAGGGTCTTGCCATTTTTTACCCTGAAACTCTGATCTCTTTTGGAGGCCAGACAGTTCCTTTTATTCCAGGGCTCTGCAAACTTTTTCTGTAAAGGTCCAGATACTAAATACTTTAGGCTTTGCAGGTCATGCCCTCTCTGCCAACTGCTGGGTATTTCAGGTCCTATTGGGCCCCTCTGTCAGGTGACTTTGTGCAGTGTACAATCTGTACCACTATACAAGCCCCCTTGAGACAACTGTGTGGTCCTCCAGAAAAGAAGAGTACCTTTAAATGAATTGTCTGGGATTCTCACAGAACTGCTGCAAGGTAGGTATTCTTATCGAACAGATGGTGAAATAAAGTTCAGAGGGGCTAAGAAATGAGCTCAAAGTCACACAGCTATCATGCATTTTTCTTAGACTGCTAAGTCCCAAAGGGAGGGGCATCCTGGAAGGAAATATTTAACCACCATTTCCCAGAACAGTAACAGGTTTGCCAGGACTAGTCCCTTGTCTTTTCTTCCACATGTTAAATTTCTGAACATTAGCAGTTCCTTGGATGTAGAAAACATAATAAGCTTTCTTCCAATTGTTTTCCCAAATTATTTGCAGCTAAATTTTTCCTCAATCATCTCAGTAGAAACATAGATAAATCTCTGCTTCATCGGGTTTCTCTGAAGCCTGAGGAAGTTTAAGAGAACATTATTTTGAATAATCAGTTTTCTACCTTAGAATTTCCCTGTGTATAAGAACATACCTGGATTACAGTCCTATGGGCTTGTCTGGCTCCTTCTTTATACAATATATATGAAAGTCTGTCTCATGCAGAGTCTAGTTCGGTGAAATTCCCAGCATAAAATGCAGTGTGAATTAGGATTTCTTCCCACCTCCATTACCAGACCTATTACTGAACAGAGTTCAAGATCCAATTATAATTCATAATGCAATATAACGTACTTCCAATTCTCACAACACCTCAGGGACTTCGATGATTAATCTGGGACTTATTTACATTTGTTGCTTTTTGTTGTCATAATGCCAGATACCTCAATTTGTTATTTAAAGAGTCAATATTTTACTGAATCTTTAATCTAATGCTCCCTGGGGACCAGCTCATGGAAACAAGGAGCTTGTTTTCTGTGAGGAAGAGAGAGGGGGGTTCTCCCAGCAAAGGTACATCTCAGAAGGGAGTTTGTAAGCAGCTTACTTTCTGGTCTTATATTATTTTGGCATTAGTGAAGCACTTAAGACCTAGACTCTTAGAATATTAGCCTTTTTCTCTGAGCATAAAAATCAAAACAAACAAAACAATTTGACAAAAATCCATATTATCACACCATTAATATTTGGCATATTTATTTATATGTGCAATGTTTCTTAAGTACCGAGCAGTATGTATTTTACATGGTTCTACTTATGTAATTCTTTCAGCCACCTTAGGAGATAAATAATGTTATTATCCATATTTCATTGATTACTGACTGGGTACAGAGAGATTAAGTAATTTGCACGAGGTTGCCCAGAGGGAGTAAAATGTGGATCTGGAATTCAGTTCCACCAAAACAGTCAGACACCAAATCTCAGATTCTTCAACACCCTGAAGAGTTATATTTCTTTGTAACCATTCAATAGATTTTATATCAGCAGCTATACATATATCATTTTAATGAAGTTTTTATACTCTGTATATAGTTCAGTGTTCCTCCAGTTTTCTACTTAACATGTCATAAACATTTCCCCTTGCTTTTAAATTGTTAAAAAAATACATTTTAAGTTGTGAAAGGCCAACTGTTTACATTTATGGAAAACAAAATATTAATGTGTCATTTTACATTATATTTCAAAATAAATTCCATATGGATTAAAGACTTAAAAGTTCTAAAAAAGTTAAGAAAATGTAAGTGAATCAGGATCACCAGAGTTTGAATCAAAGCCCAGTCATTTATCAACTCTATGACCCGGGCAAGTTACTGAGCTTCTCTGAGCCTTTGTTTCTAAACCTGTAAAAATGGAAATGATGCATTTTATTAACCAGAAGGCTATTAACAGATTAAATAAAGGATTTAGCACTGTCTCTGGCAATGTAATATGCTTTCAGTAAATGTTAGATATTGGTATAGTATGTAGGGAGAGAAAAAAACATTGTCCAGGAGATTAGCAGCCCCTGCTTCTTCTCCAAAGACTGACACTTAATATTCTACTCTATCTAAATAACCAGATTCCTCTGACTTCCACCCCATCTTGATAAGAGAGATTTAGTCTAATTTGTATCTAAGGAGAAATTACTTTTATTCTTATATGTGGTTTGGAATGAGTTAAGTTAGTTTCACATTAACTTCAGAAATGAGAATACTGTCATCTTTTTTCTTAGCTTATTATTATTTTTTATTATAGAATCACAAATAATAGGTTTGGAGTATGAGTCTGCATATTTAGAAGAGGCAAAAATCTGATTTTCATAACCAGTTTCCTCTAATACCCAAAGAAGAAAGCTGGCATAATTGTTAAGCAAAAATGGTGGGTGAATTCTATTCTGGAGCCCCAGGTGAGATTTAGTCCTACCTACTCACCCAAATGAAGCCTGAGTTGTTTTCAAATATGAAGTTGTGGACACAAGCATTTTTATTTTGCTCTGCATTTTGGATGGTAAATCTGCATGTAAATCCAGCTATATGCTCAGCATGCTTAGGTCTGGATGATAAAGTTGGATGGCAGCATTTCATTAGAAAGCACCAAACAAAATGTGGGGAAATTAATGAAGCAGTTGGCACTGCCAAGAAACTCAAGAATGAATATTTCAGCAACTGTGAAGTGCAGTGTCTCGGGTTAAATATTACCTTGGAGAAATGCACAGTTTGACTTTTTCCCCCTTTATTTTTATTGTTGATGTGAATCCAGATGTTGACATTCCCATCACCCTCTTTGCCCATCTCTACCCATCCTCCACTCCCCTTCCCTCTGGCCATTACCACACTGTTGTCTATATCTATGAGTTATGCATATATCCGTCGGCAGCCGTCCGTCTCGAGAGACGATGGTGTAGCTTCTTAAGAGTCTATCTGCACCACCAAGAATGGCTGTGCAGTCCGACTCGGGAGTGACACGGTATCTGTCTCCTCCCGTGTTGAATCGACATCTTGCGATGGCGCTGGAGTGTCCTCTCCAGTGAAGCTGAAGCTACAGAGCCTGGGCAGGGTAATATGGAGGGTCTGCTGTTGCCCATGCAGCAGACCCCCCCTCTCTTCGCAGCTGAAGGGTCCAAGGGAAAGACGGAGTCAATACAGCTTGGCTTCAGGTGCGCCACAGGAGTTTCCGGTGTTGACTACAATGTCAAACCGCCTTAGGGACTCCGGCTCCGGATTTTCTGTCGGGGTTTACTCCCTTAGCCTTTCCCCTGAAGAGGTATGCCGCAAGGCAGCGGAGGTTTTTTGGAGTCAGAGTTTTCCTTCTCTGATGTGCCCTGACTGGAAGATCGAACCAGCGACACTTAGCTCGCAGGCCGACGCTCAATCCACTGAGCCAAACCAGCATATATATTCTTTGGCTAATTCCTTCACCTTCTTATATCTGGTCCCCTTCTCCCCTCATCCCTCTGACAGTTGTTAGTCTGTTTTATGTGTCCATGCCTCTGTTTCTATTTTGTGTCTCAGTTCACCAATCTGTTAATAGCCTAACAGAGGATTAGAGGAACTAGGAATGTCATTGTTGAGAACAGAATAATGTGAGAACAATCTAAAATTTGCTGAATATTTGCATGACAAGTTATATAAGAGACAAGCCTAAACAAGTTGGTATAGATTTTGTTGAAAATTGTTATTAGCTGAAACATTGGCTAAGAATACATATATAAATGTATATATACATATTATATGGACACAAACACATATATAATATGAATGTATAAATATTAAATATAATGTATAAAAATGTATGCCTCACTGTCGTGTTTTAGTTTTTAGTTTTAAATTGGCATCCTTAATAACCTATACAATTTGAGGAGTTGTGTGGGTCCTTCAGAAATTTTGGACTCTTGTTTTCATTCAGATTGCTGTACAATTTTCACATTCTCGCTGAGTTTTAAGGTTTCCTACTTGGAAACAATGCAAGTCTTCCCTGTTATCTTAAAGAGGTTTATCTCTTAGTTATTATGTAATTTGCAGATTTATAAAATGGCGCTTGCTTCTTCAGTTACAAACATCAAGAGCAATGGAAGACTATTAGGGAAACAAGTGAATAAAAAGACCACAGCAAAGCAAACTGCGACAGACTGTGTGAGCTGTCTCCCAGCATCCATTCACCCTTTGCACTTTAGTAATAGAACCCACTGACTTTTAATTGGGCTCATGGCTTCCTGGAATAAAGATTCCTTTTTCCATCCTCCTTGGCAATCAATGTGCCCATGTTTAAGTTCTGTTCAATGGATATGAGGAAATGTCCTGGAAGTGGCTTCTGGGATGTGTTCTTCAGGGGAGGGGCCTGTCTTCCTTCTTCCTGCTGACTGGAATGAGGACATGATAACTGGAGCTCCAGTGACCAACAACGTAGGCCATGAGAAGGAACCTGCAGGGGAGTATGGATCCTGGACAACTGGGGCCTGTAAAGCTAATCCTAGACTTCTCAACAGTGCACTTCTCTAGGAAATGAGAGAAATAAACATTTATTTTGTTTAAACCTTTTTTATTTTGAGTTACCTCCTTCTCGCAGTTGAACCTCTTCCTAACCAATATGCCCTTTTTCCTCCCTTTCTCCTTTCCATCTTTATTCTTTAACTGAACTACTCCAAGTATTTGGACCAGTTCAGGGTTTGTTTATTTCTGCGCTACTGGCAGATAATTCTTTGTTGAGGAGACTATCCTTGGCATGGTAGGATGTTTAGCAGCATCCTTGGCTTCTACCTACTAAATGCCAGTAGTGCCTGCTCCTCTGAGGTGTGCTATCCAGAAATATCTATGGACATTACCAAATATCCTCTGGTTGGGGGGGGGGGGTTGTTGTGAGGAATTGTCCCAACTGAGAACCACTGGACTAGTCCAAGCAGAGAGGGTTGCCTCTGGTAAAATTTGAGTCTCTAGTCCTTTAACCTGTATCTATAAAGAAGTTTTGGAAACTCATAGATGCATCCAATAAGATGATCAGAGATACATTACCTAAAGAAGACAATCTTAACACTTTGTAAGTGTTAAGTCTCTAGGTCTCTGTTTCTTTCCTTGTAATATGATGGGATTGTGAAAATCATTTTTTGACCACAGGAAATGCAAGAAAATCCTTTAAATAGTAATGTGCAGAAAATACACAACTAGACAAAAGGTGTTATTCTTCCCTGATTTAACCAGTTTTTGGATGACTTTCTTTTTTTTATTGCAAACATGTTCCTTAAATACAGGACTGTGTCTAATTCACATCTGTAACACCAGTACCATGCACTAGGACATATTTAGGGAATGAGAGAATGAATGGACAGGAGAGTGAATGTATCAATCAACAAACTGTCATGTCCCCCACCACATTTTACATCTTTGATATGTCTCTCCTCAACTGTTCAAAATGTTTTCAATTTTTTATGTGAAATAATTTTAATCTTATAGGAAAAGTATCAGGACTAGCACAAAGAACTCTTATGTATCCTATACCCAGAATCACCAGCTGATAATATTTTACTGCAAGTGCTTTAGTAGCTCTATGATTTTTTTTCTGAACCATGAGAATAGTTGTATAATATTGTGCCTCTTTATCCCTAAATACTTCCTAAAAATAATATTCTTTCTGAAAAATCACAGTAAAGTTAAATTTTTAAGAAATTTGGCATTGACAAACTTGTATTTTATTTTTGTTAATTGATCTATTAATGCCCTTTATATTAGTTTCTCCCATACAGGCTCCATTCTAGGAGCTGGTAGGTATTACATTTAAATTACATTTAGTTATTCTGTCTTTTTCTTCTCCTTTACTTTGGAACAACTTTATTCCCCCTTTCTTTGTTTGCCTTTTATGACACTAAATTTTTAAATACAGCATGACCTTTTTTAAAATAGGATATTTATTATTTTGAGTCATTTTGATGTTTCCTCACAATTGGGTTCAGGTTCTGTATTCTTGGCTGGAACACTATGGAAGTGATGTGTCTTTACAAGCACCATATCTGGAGGCACATGATGTTTACTGCCATTCGTTGGTGAAATTACTTTTGAACACTAAGTCAAGGTGTTGTTTGGTTTCTCCACTATATACTTTTTATTTTCTATGTTATTATTATTTTTAAAGTATATTTTATTGACTATGCTGTTACAGTTGTCCCAATTTCTCTTCCCTTTGCTCCTCTCTACCCCCTTCCCTCCAACAGCCCTACCCCGTCAGTTCATGTCCATGGGTCATGCATATAACTTCTTTGGCTTCACACTTTCCTATATTATTCTTAACTCCCCCCTGTCTATTTTGTACCAATCAATTATGCTTCTTAATCCCTGTATCATTTCTCCCCCTCCCCACTCCCAGCTGGTAACTTTCCAGATGATCGCCATACCTATGGTTCTGTTCTTATTCTGGATGTTTGCTTAGTTTGTTTTTGTTTTTATTTTTTAGATAGTTGTGTTTGTCGTTATTTTAATATTCATAGTATTGATGTTCTTTTTCTTAAATAATTCCCTTTAACATTTCATATAATAATGCCTTGGTGATGATGAACTTCTTTAGCTTTACCTTGTCTGGAAAGCACTTTCTCTGCCCTTCAATTCTAAATGATAGCTTTGCTGGATAGAGTAATCCTGGTTGTAAGTTCTTGCTTTTTACCACTTTGAATACTTCTTTCCAACCCTTTTTTGCCTGCAAAGTTTCTTTTGAGAAATCAGGTGATAGTCTTATAGGAATGCCTTTGTGGGTAACTCTCTTATTTTCTCTTGCTGCTTTTAAGATTCTCTCTTTATGTTTAACCTTTGGCATTTTAATTATGTGTCTTGGTGTGGTCCTCTTTGGGTCTAGCTTGTTTGGGACTCTGTGCTTCCTGGACTTGTATATCTATTTCCTTTGCCAAATTTGGGAAGTTTTCCTTCATTATTTTTTCACATAAGTTTTCAATTTCTTGCTTTTCCTCTTCTCCTTTTGGCATGCCTATGATTTGGATGTTGGCACATTTAAAGTTGTCCCAGAGGATCCTAAGCCACTCTTTATTTATTTTTTCCCATTTTTTGACCCCTCATTCTGTACTACTTAACTGTTTATTCATTCCTTCTGTTCCAAATTATTGAATTGAACTCCTGTTTCCTTCCTTTCACCATTGGTTTTGTGTAGATTTTCCTTCATTTCACTTAGCTTATCCTTCACTTCTTCCCTTCTGCATTTTCTGTATTCAAGCATATCTGTCAAGTTTGTGAGCATCTTTATCACCAGTGTTTTGAACTCTGAGTCTGATAAGTTAGCTATCTCCTGATTGCTTAGTTCTCCCACTGGAACCTTGATCTGTTCCATTTTTGGGGCCATATTTCTCTGTCTCCTCAACTTGACAGGCTCCTGTTTTTGCCTCTGTTTCTTAGATAGAGCTGTCACATTTGTTATGTTGTAAGAGGCAGAGCCTTAGGTGTTTGTCAGTGAGAGGAAACCCATTTTACCATGTTGTAGCAGTATATGTGATGGAGGGGTCTGAGAGGAAAAAATGCTGCTTACTCAGCACTTGCCCCTTTTCCAGAAACTTCTATAACTTCTCATATGGGACTGGCTCCCCTCTAGTTGTTGCCCTGGTTGTGGTTCCCAGAGTGGGTAGGTCTGCAGACATTCTAGGACCATGAGGGCCTCTGACCAAGCAGACTCTGCTGAGAGACTGGCAGTTTCTACCACTGCCCCCACCCCTACTGGTTTTCACAGTCAGAAGCAATGATGCTTTATTTTCCCTGGTGCTGGAACCATGAGCTCTGTGGTCTTGTCTGGTGCTGGGAGCACTTCTCAGGTTTCCTTAAAATGTGTTGCTGCACTTTCCTCTGGCCTGCCATTGCCACTGCTGCCACCACCACACTGCACCTTCTCTGCCCTGGCTCCACCCCTCTTCCCTGTCTGGATGAGTATTTCTTCTTTATATCTTTGCTTGTTGGATTCCCAAGCAGCTAGATTTTTGGAACTTATGGTTGTCACCAGTTGTGAGGTAGTTGCATTCCTTCTTAGTTGTATAAGGAGATGCAGTGTGTCTCCCTATGCTGCCATCTTGGCCTGGAAGTCCTATACTTCTTATTTTTACTCCTTGCAATTTATCAGCAATCTTTGAGGATTTCTCAACTGCAGCACTCCCTTGACATTTATCTGCCAGAACTGGATATTCTGCTGTAAGCAAAAACTCTTCCTTCTCCCCATCCATTACTTTTTATCAGTTTATTTTCATTATGACCTCAAGCATTCCTGTTTTCAATTGTTTATAACTCACTATTAGCCTTAATGATTTTGATGCCTAAATAAAAATCACTGGAGCCCCAGCCAGCTAGCTTCTGTGTTCCTATGAAATGCCCCCATTATTATTATTATTACTTGAGCATTTTCTTTCTTTCTGGCACAAGATGTTTCAGTTTCATCTTGTAGCTTTCCTGGATGTGCCATGAAATCAGCCATATTACCTAGGAGCCCTAGACTCTTAATCTCCAAATGCTAATAACTGTTAACTTCTGCATGGTGGACTTTGGGATGTTTGTTAATGTATTTTTGTGCTTTCATGTTTGGCTTGAATCCTTAAAATAATGAGCACATATTTTTCCCCACAAAAGTTATAAAAATATTAGGAGAAAACCAACAACTACTCTGAGCCTGATTGCTGCTGAGGTGAAGCTTCCAAATGGTACCGTCCCCCCACTTCTCATTCTCCTTCCTGTGGACTGCAGTTCGCAGGACAAGCCCCTTGACTCACATCAGACTTTCAATATTGGCAATCTCAGGCAAGAAATTAACACACTGCATGAAGCAGCTAGAGGAGCTCGAGACCTTTGCCCATTGTCCTTTATAAGATTTTAAAGGGTCTTAAGTCTGAGAGGGAGGGATTGTTATTTTTTATTGTTAAAATAATTAATCATTTATTTATTTTAAAAAAGAAGAATATATATAAAAAATAAAACTTGATGTTGAAAATGGAAAGAGTTCTAAAATCACATGAACTGTCTGCAATGTAGAAATCACATTCATTTTGGCATTGAAATAAGTCCAGTTAATTCTTATAATGTTATATAGCTTTGGTATCTTTTATGATTCTTTAAGCCATGTCATATGAACTGAGTGCCAAATTATGGGGCCCCCTAGTTCTGTCCTGGGAACATCATCTTGGCTGGCACTGAATTAGTAGATCTACAAAATCAAAAAGAGTTTCATGATGTGATAGACCCTTGGAATTTGAGGATAAAGTTTCAAAAGCCTCAGACATGCTCATGCAATTTCTGGCAATGATGCACCACACTCAAAATAGGAATGGTAGAAGCAGTTATACTGGATTCTTTAAAAGATGACAATACTAGAGTTCAGGTGATCTGTATTACCAGTCTGTAACTTCCTTCTATTAACTACTCTGAGAGAGAGTTCTCCGTAAAGCCCTGTAAAGATATCTCTGTAAAAATACTCTTTGGTACATGATTTTTTTATTATCAAGTTTATATCAGGTAAAATACAACTAATAGGAATTTTAAAAAAAGAAAAAAGAAATTAACACACTGCAAACATGAAAATATGAGGTCTAAAAGTTCAATGAAAAGGGAGTTATTTCTCCCTCCTCATCACAGTAGTGGGATGTGGAAGCACACAGAGGTGACCTCACCAGAAGGCCACAGATGAAGAGGGCAGCTTCTCAGCCCTCTGCGTCACTCTTCCACTGAAGTTCATCAGAAAGGCAAAAAACCTAATTACAGTTTTTTGGGTTGAAATGATAGGGCTTCCAGTATATGCAGATTAGAAGTAGTGAGAATGGACATCCTCAGTTGTTCTTGATCTTAGAGGAAAACATTTCCATTTTTTACTGTTGGGTATGATATTAGCTGTGCACTTTTCATATATGGCCTTTATTATGTTGAGGTAATTTCCCTCTACTCTAGTTTGTTCAGAGTTTTTAGAGTAGAGGGAAATTACCTCAACATAATAAAGGCCATATATGAAAAGTTTTTATCATGAGATGGCATTGAATTTTACCAAACATTTTTTTCTGCACCTACTGAGATGGTTATGTGATTGTTACTTTTTATTTTTTTAATGTAGTAAATAACATTAATTGATTTTCATATGTTGAATTATTCTTGTATCCTAGGGATAAATCTCACTTGGTCATAGTGTATGATCTTTTTAATGTGCTGTTGAATTTGGTATTTTATTGAGGACTTAATATGTATTTGTATACTATGTTTTTATATATTGGCCTGTAGTTTTCTTGTGGTATCTTTGTCTGGCTTTGATATCAGAGTATGCTGGTCTCATAAAATAGGTTTGAAAGGTTCCCTCCTCTTCAATTTTTGGAAGAGTTTGAGAAGGATTTGTGTTAATTCTTATTTAAATTTTTGGTAAAATTCACTAGTGAAGATTTTTGGTCCTGTGTTTTCTTTTGTTGGGAGATTATCCTGTATTTTTATTTGATAAATCTGGGAATTCTTAACACTGGTGGAAGAAGGAGGATTGAAAAGCTTCCTGGAGAAGGAGACACTTGTGCAAAACTGTAGAGATATCACTGTGTGTGTTTGGAACAATAAGTAATAGGATGTGGAGTTCTTGGGAACTTTACCTGCTTCTCACCAGGGTTTGGATGTTTTTCTCTCTCAGCCTTAGGAAAAGGGTGAGATTTAGATAATAATTACAGCTATTTCTACTGGAATATTTTCCATATGTCAGATATCATTAATTTACTATAAGCATGTTAATTTTCTTTCAACATTTCTCTGAGACAGGTGTTCTCACTTTGCAGGTGAGGAAACTGAGGCTGAGAGAGTTGATGTGATTTTCCCAAGGCTATTCAGGTTATAAAAGAGCCAGAATTCAAACTCAGATGGGTTTGGTTTTGAAGCCTGTATGCTCATATGCTTTTCAGATTGCTCATGGGCTCCACAGACAAACTGGACATTTTGAGGAGTAGCTTAAATTTCTGCAGCAGTTGTTGTCAGGCTTTAGACCTTCTTTAAATTTTTGAGTTTGAATTTAATGATCCAAGTGCCACCATATTTTTCAGCCCCCAAAGTGCTTCTGAACTTGAGAAGATGCTTCTCTGTGCAGCCTGACATGAAACCATGTAGTTGATCAAATAAGCTTAGTTCTGTTTCCTTGACTTAAGAGGCAGAGTCAAGAGGGATAAGTCAGGGTAGGTGGTTTCCTTCAGAAAGCTAGAGAAATGGAAAGAAAGGCTTGGGGGCTGTACACATGGTAGACAAGAGCATGAGCTTTAGACTCAAAGGTCAGTGTATATCTTATATCTGGCATTTCTAGCTGTGTGACTTTGGACAAGTTACTTAAAATCTATGAGCTTTTGCTTTCTTATAAGCAATGTGGTTTAACAAAACAACTTGCTGTGGTGGTTCTGATGATCTGAGATAATGCTTATAAAGCCATCATAGGCACAATGCTCAATAAATGTTAGACATCATCATCATCACCATACTCATCATCATCATCATCATCACCATCATCATTGTCATCACCATCATCATTAATGATGATGATAATTACTATGATTAAAAACTTAGGAATATTTGTTCTAGTTCTGTGAAATATGTCATTGGAATCTTGATAGGAATTGCATTGAATCTATAGATTGCTTTAGGTAGTATGGATATTTTAATGTTTATTTTTCCTACCCATGAACATGGTATGTGCTTCACTTATACCTTCTTCACATGTTTCTTCAACTTCTTTCTTCAGTGTCTTATAATTTTCTGAGTATAGGTCTTTTATATTCTTGGTTAGATTTATTTTGAGATAGTTTATTCTTTTTGAAGCAATTGTAAATGAGATTTTCTTAATTTCTCTCTCTGTTAGTTCATTATTGGCATATAAAAATCCAGCTGATTTCTGGATATTAAGTTTGTATCCTGTTACTTTGCTGAATCCATTCATCAGTTCTAGTAGTATCTTGGTGGAATCTTTGGGATTCTCTATGTAGAGTATTATGTCATCTGCAAATAAAGACAGTTTTGCTTTCCTTTGGAATTTGGATGCCTTTTATTTCTTCTTGTCTTATTGCTGTGGCCAGGACTTCTAGTACTATGTTGAATAAGAGAGGGGAAAGTGGACACCCCTGTCTTATTGCAAATCTTAAGAAAAAATGCTTGTAGTTTTGGCCTTTTGAATATGACACTGGCAGCAGGTTTGTCATATATGGCCTTTATTATGTTTAGGTATGTTCCCTCTATTCCCATTTTTCTGAGAGCTTTTATCATCAATAGGCATTGGATTTTATAAAATGTTTTTTCTGCATATATTGATATTAGTGGTTTTATCCACTTTTTTATGTGGTGAATCACATATTTCAAAAATTTATATAGGTCCACAAAAGGCACTGCATAGCAACAGGAATCCTGAGAAAGCAAAGTTGGAAGAATCATACTACCTAATATAATCCTATACTTAAGGCCATAGTAATCAAAACAGCGTGGTACTGGATTAAAACCAGACACATAGATCAATAGAGCAGAATAGAGAGCCCAGAAATAAACCGACACCTTTATAGTCAATTGATATTTGACAGAGGAAGAAAGCACATACAATGGGTAAAGATGATTCATTCAACAAATGGCATTGGGAAAATTGGACAGATATGTGCAGAAAAATGGAACTAGACCTCCTTATTACCCCTCAAACAAGAATAAATTCAAAATTGATTAAAGACTTAAATGTTAGACCTGAAATCATAAAAAATCTTAGAAGAAAATTAGGCAGCAAAATCTTGGACATAGCTCATAGCAATATTTTATCAGATATGTCTCTCCACACAGGGAAACAAAAGAAAAACAAATGGGACTACATTAAAAAAAAAGTTTTTGCACAGCAAAGGAAAACATCAACAAAATATAAAGACAACCCACAGAATGGGAGAACATATTCACCACATCTGATAAAGTGTTAATATCAAAAATTTATTAAAAACTTACAAAAATCAACACAAAATAACATACAACCCAAATAAAAAATGGGCAAAGGACATGAATAGACAATTCTCCAAAGAGGTCATCTATATGGACAACAGCCATATGAAAAGATGCTCAACATCACTAATCATCAGATAAGTGTAAATTTAAATCACAATGAGATTATCTCATACCTGTCAGAATGGATATCATCAACAAATTAACAACTAATGCTGATGAGCATGTGGAGAAAACAGAACCCTTTGCACTGTTGGTGGGAATGCAGATTGATATAGCTACTAAGGAAAGCAGTATGGAAATACCTCAAAAAAGGAAAAACAGGTCTGCCTTTTTACCCAGTAATCCCACTTCTGGGAATACATCTGAAGAAACCCAAAACACTAATTCAAAAGAACATAAACACCCCTATGTTCACTGCAGCATTTTTTACAATTGCCAAGATATGGAAGCAGCCCAAGTGCCCATCAGTAGATGAGTGGATAAAACAACCATGAGATATTTACACAATGGAATAATACATGACCATAAAAAAAGAAAATTTTACTCCTTGCAACAGTATAGATAGACCTAGAGAACATTATGCTAAGTGCAATAAGCCAGTCAGAGAAAGACAAATACCATACAATTTCACTCATATGTGGAATCTAATGAACAATCTGAACTAACAAGGAAAATAAAGACAGATTCATAGAGAGCAGGATGACAGCTAAGGGGAGAGGGAAATGTAGGCATTGAACAGATCAAGCAAATATGAAAAACGACTCATGGACATGGACAACAGTGCTCTTTGTGGCGGATGGTATAAGGGGATTGAATGGTTATAAAAAAAATACAATAAACAAAAGAAAAAAAGCTGGGAATACTGAGCCACTTTATCCTGGAACCCTAATTCTTTATATTGCTTTCTTTCCACATTTGTTAATTACTTACTAATTTGTGTCAATCCCTGAGCAAAGAGGAAAAGGAGGAACTCAGAGTAGTGGGAGAGACCAACAAAAATATCAGACCATACAGAGTGATAGCACTGGAGGGAGGGATTCAGGGAGTGGTGAGAGCCTAGGAGAGCAATAGTGCGAGTGATGAAAGCTTCAACTGGTTCAGGCCAAAACAGTGATGTATCGGCTCACATCACTGAGAGATACAGGACAAGTCTGGCTTTACGGGTTGCTGCTCTCCAGACAAAGCTGAGGTCAGGTGCTCGTACAACATTGCTATGAACCCATCTCTCTACATTTCTCAGCTCTGGCTCTTACTGTGTGACTTTCATTCTCAGGTTACATCCACTGGCCTAGGAACATTTGTTGAGAGTTTCTTTTGCTAAAGAGTGACAGCAACAATTTCAGCATTGACTCTTTGGCCTGAATTGGGTGAAATCTCATCCCTAAAACAATCACTGTAGTTTGGGGCCCACCTCAGATTCAGGGAGCGTGGTAAGCCCACCCAGTACTGATGGACCACTTAGTCCACTTTCCAAAGGAAAAGTGAGGCATGGTCATGAGAGGTGGGGACTGACACTGGGTAAGCAAGAACAGGAAATGTGTATTCATGGAATGATAGAAATGAGGACAGTGAAAGAAAGCCTCTTGAATGAGGGAACCTTGTTTAAAACCATGCAGGCACAAGTGTGTTTTGTTTGAAAAACTTCCAACAGAAAGCAAGAGAACAAGATGTAGAGAAGGAGGTGAAGGCATGGAGATGGGAATAGAATGGTGCATCAATATATTTGGAAAATTTCAGATTTCCAAATGCTGTCACTTATGTTTTCTTCTTTGAGTATCCCTCTGACCACCTGGGTAGGAGAGAGAAGTTCAGTTTTCTCACCTGTAAATTGTAGATGCTTAGGTCTGCTCTAGTATAACGGAGGTGCCTCACACACCCTAGGCTCAGTTGAAAGTTGCTCTGTCCAGCAGAGGCTTCATGACCACAGCGGAACAAACTTTTACCCAGGACATTTCATTATGTCTGGGGGAAAGGAAGGTGACTGCCTCTCTAAGGGAGAACAATTAGACCTTCTTCCCTCATGCCTTTTATTGAGGAGGATACACATGAGAGATACAAAGTCAAGATTCATGAATCATCAATAGCTTGGAGGCGTTAGGATTACAGTTGACAGTAACAGATTACATGTACTAGTACAGAGGGTACAGTGACCAATCTGTGTCGGGGTCTATCAAACATCTTGACACCACGCTGGCATTAGGTGAAAGATTTCATACATTCCTTGCTAGAGATTGTTTATGTTACATTAATGATAAAGAAAGCAGAGCAAGTTCTAAAGCATAATAAGCATTCTTTAAATCTAATTCCCACGGAAACCCTTTGAGTGGCTTTTGGTTATGTTTCACACACAGCCTTATGTTGAGACTTAAAGACAAGCACAGCCAGAATGCTGGCGGCAGTCATGCTCAGGCTGGGGCTACAATTCCCTAAACCAGAAGAAGCAGTTTCCTACACTCTAGTAGTGGTTCCAGTAGTTCTCACTCTCACTAGGTCTGGAGTGATACATCATCCCTTATTGATTTCTCTTTCCCTGTCCACATTGTTGTAAATAGTCCCCTTGTTAATGTCTCCTCAATTGTTTAGGTGAGTTAGCTGTCATGTGGGGGCCTCAACTGGTACAACAGCATCTACAATGAGCTGGTGTGCAATAGAATTGGCTTCCCCAAAAGAGGCATCTCTCTGGGCAGAGCCCTGTCTCAGCTTCTCCCAGTATGCAGAAAGGGTTTGCCAAATCACAGTTACATGTAGCGTGTGGGCCAGAAGTCAGCAACAGAAAGAAATGAATTGCATGCTGTCACCAACAGACTATTCAGTCAAGTATCTTCAAGATTTGTATTATAAAATAGGCTTCAACAAGAAACATTTTTGCTTCATCAATCCCTCTTTCTAATGATATTTACCTTGCAAAATATTTCTCATAATTTTTTTTGTGAGTGTGTCTTCCTGTCAGTATCCTTTTTTGTGTCAAGAACACAAACAGCTCAGATCCCAACATCCTCATTAGAAATGTGACTCTGTTCATTATTCTATTAAAGCGGACCTCTGAAACTTCACTATAGCACTAAATAAGAACCTGAGAAATATCACAGGAGGATGGATGAATAACTTTAACCAAATAGATTCTAGAACTCAGGGTCAAACCACTTTCCTAATAGCAATTCAAAGGCCACTGATTCCACCCATCTATTCTTCCTTTTGTCCATCCATCCAGTATATGTTCATTTGATGCTAGCCATTAGGCTGGGCTCTAGAGATACAATGATGAGCAAGACAGATATAATCTTTGCTGTAATGGAGCTTATGGTGCAAAGGGGTGGTTGTAAAATTAAATAAATAATTACAGTTGCAATGTGACTAGTTCTGAATAGGTAGGTCCAAGCCATTATAAGAACGTATTAGCCACGGGACCTCAGGTAATCCACAAGAGAGGGCCAGAAAATGCTTCTTAGGGGAAATAATGTTTAAAATAACCTTAGAGATAAGGAGGAATTAGCCAGGTGAAGGAGGAATGTTGCACCAGGAAGTAGGAACAGCATAGGTTTCAAGGTGGGGGTCTGATACAGGTGGCTTTTTATACCTCTCATTTCATTTTCAATAGCACCTCCATCCAGCTGGTATTCATGTTGATATGGCTCTGACTTAATCACAACAGCAGCTCAGAGTCCTTCAGCCATTTCCTAGTTTATTATCAGTCAATCTCCTTTTCACTCTTTCAGGTCAACTCCCCCCCATATACATCTATCACATCACAGCTTTGTTCAGACACATTGTGGGTCAGAGTCCCACTCCCTAGGCTTAGGTGTTCAAGGCTGTTCATATTTTGTTTGTAATCAACCTTTGTTGTTTAAATCCCACAATGCTCTCCATGCACTCTCTGCTCACAATTCCTGTAACAGCTTTGAGCTTGGCTTATGTGCCTTTGGTCGAGCTCTTCCCTTCAGTGGAATTTTTATCTCCTTTATATCTGTGTTAGTCAATGTCCAAGTGCAGTCCAGATGGTACACTCAAACTAGGTAGCTGAGAAACATTTTTTTAAAAAAGTGTTTTCATCTATGTAGGCCAGGTTTAGGAAAACCAGCATGAGATGGCCCAGTACCTATGGCTATGCTTTACCACCTCTGGATATTAAGGGACAAGAGATGGAACAGTTACTAGATAAAGAAAGAGTAGCTCTGTAGAGAAGACCATTCAGCTCATGCTTTTATCACCCTCCCATAATCTACAGGCTCATTGACCTAATCTAAACCAGAACACAGAAGACAAGGTTGCCTGTTAATGCAGTCCATACAAATTAACCTCCCTGGACCCAGAGCATGGTAGACAAGAATGCAGAGAAGACCTGGAAGGATAAACAAAGAAAAAGCACAATACTTCCTACTACTTCCACTATTCATTCTGATCTTTTGAAGTAATATCCATTAATCAAAGCCCAACATGAATGCCAACTCATCTAATATTTCTCTCACCAGTGCCATTCACTGCCCTCTAGCTTAAAGCACTTTTTCTCATCTGTCAATGTGCCTAGCACTTTCTCAGTATCACTAGCATTGTACTTCTCATTTTGAACTTATCCCTCTAAATTTATATGCATTAGTCTTATGTTGGGTTCTTTCAAAGCAGATCCTGAAATAAAAATATGTGTCAAGGTGATCCAGTAAGAAGTGTTCTCAGAAAGAACTGGTAGGAAAGTGGACAGTATTGGGGGAAGAAAAGGGAGGAAAGCTAGAGTATGACTCGATGCTGCAGGGGAGGTCTGGAATCAGTGCACCTCTGACCTCAGACTTGACCACAGTAGGGTCAATGAGCCAACTAGATAGACTCCCACACAAGTCATTCATTGGTGAAGATTTTCAGTTCTCTGAGCTTGCAAGATAGAGTGGCTCTGGGAGCCTGAGGTCAGATGCTAACAAAGGGATGGATGTATTGCTGGCTATTGAAGTGGGCACTCACTGGGATCTGATGTGGACAAAAATGGAAAAGAAATTGAAAATATGGGGTGAAGAGAGACTAAAGATGGTGGAGGTGTGAGTGGAGGCTGCACTTGCTTGCTCCTGAGACCTGTATGTAGTTTAGGCTAATCGTGGACAGTGCATCTCAGTTAACATCTGGATACTGGCAGGAGTTGAGACTTGGTGCGGCTGGCAGCAGAGGAGACTATCTCAGAGTAACCTGTCTGGTGAGGATTGCAGAGGAGAAAGGGGTCAGACGCAAGTTCTGGCTGGCTTGGCTCCCCCAAGCTGCAGCTATCAGTGTGCAAAGATTTTTTAGTGACACTAGATTTCCCATGAGGGTATTCAGGAGTGGAGAGCTAGGTTCTGCCCACTGACAGAGCCAGGAGTGGGCCAGGTGGTGTCTGGCTCTGAGAGGCAAGCAGCAGCATATTTGTGTGTGTGTGTGTGTGTGTAAGTGCGTGTGTTTTTCTCTTCTTTTGATTGTTTTTTGTGGACCAGAAATGAAAGGCTAGGGACAGGGCTAGATTTTTGAGGAACGCATGCACAGGAGTGCACAGGCTCATTCCCCATCCCCTTACCCGAGTCTCATGGACATGCGAGCACCTCAATCCTCCTGCCCGGGCACACAGAAGCGCCATAGTTTGCCTGCCCCAGTGCACAAACAGCCAGCTTGCGTTCTACCCATCCCCCACCTGCATGAGGGAGTGCACTCACACCTGACTGAGGCCAAAGGAGGATGAAGTGAACTAGAGGCACATTGTAAAAGTTTTGGTCACTGGCTCTGGAGAAAGAGCTAGGAGAGCAGCAGACTAGATCCCAGTGCAGAATCATCCCCAGTACTATGGGAAAAATCTCTTAAGCAGACTACTCCTTTCCAAGTGGAATATGCTGGAGGCAGCAGTTCAACAACTGTATATAAGAGGTCACACCACAAAGGTAGGGAATAAAATCAGGTCAATCTAAGAACAGAAACAGATAAGAAAGGCCACCTAAAATGGGAAGAAGAAGAAACAATACCCCATCAAAATGAAAGGAGAAATTCCCAGAAGGAGGGATAGATGAAATACAGGGAAGTGAACTATCAGACATGGAATTCAAAACAATGGTAATGAGGAACTTCAATGAACTCAACAAACTCAGAGAAAGCTACAATGAACTCCAGGGGAACTACAAAGAATTCCAGGGAAACTACAAAGAACTCCAGGGAGGTTACAAGAAACTTACTGAGAAATATACCACCATAAAAGAGGACATAGAAAATATCAATAGAGCCAGGAAGAAATGAAGAATACAATTTCTGAACTGAAGAACACAGTGGAATCAATCAAAAGCAGGATAAATGAAGCAGAGGGTTCGATCAGTGAGTAGAGGACAATGTAGAAAAAAATTCCCAGACAGTGCAACAAAATGAAAAAAGACTGAAAAAGAATGAAGAGGGTTTAAGAAAGCTTCAAGACAACATGAAACACAACAATTTCCATATCATAAGGATACCAGAAAAAGAAGACAAAGAGCAAGGGATAGAAAACCTGATTGAAGGGTCGTGGACTTCTGGCCAAGATGGAGGCGTAGACAGACATGCTGCATCTCCCTCCACAGCTAAGAAGAAATACAACTACCGCAAAACTAGAAACAACCAGAAGTACCAGAAAATCTAACTGCATGGAAGTCCAACAAACAAAGATATAAAGAAGAAATACTCATCCAGACAGGTATGAGGGGCAGAGCTGGGGCAGAGATGTGTGGTGATGTGGTGGCAGGAGTGGCAGCAGTGGCAGGCCAGCGCAGACCGCAATCACACATTTTAAAAAGTCAGGAGGTACACCTGGGGATCGATCCCAGCACCAGACCAAAATGCACAGCTCATGGTCCCAGAGCTAAGGAAAATCAAGCCTCATTGTTTCTGACTGTGCAAACCAGTGGGTGTTGGGGCGGAGGAAGAAACTGCCAGTCTCTTAGCAGAGTCCGCTTGCTTAAAGGGCCCCCACAGTCCTGGAACATCTGCAGGCCCCATCTACTCTGGGAACGATAGTCAGGGCAACAGCTAGGGAGGCACCTTTCCCATATGGAAGTGGAAGAAGTGCCTGGAAAAGGGGGGAATGCTGGAAAAGCCGCATCGTTCCCTCTCAGGCCCCTCCCCCACATACAGCGCCACAACATGGTGAAACAGGTTGCTCTGTACTGACGAATACCTAGGGCACTGCCCCTTAAACATAACAAGAGCGACAGCTCTACCTAAGACACAGAGGCAAATAAACACAGGGGCCTGTCAAGATGAGGAGACAGAGAAGTATGGCCCAAAAGAGGAACGGATCAGGTTCCAGTGGGAAAACTAAGTTATGAGGAGATAGCCAACCTAACAGATGAGGAGATAGCCAACCTAACAGATGCAGAATTCCAAATACTAGTAATAAAGGTGTTCACGGGTTTGACAGATATGCTTGAGTACAGCAAACACATAAGAGAAGTGAAGGCTATGCTAAGTGAAATGAAGGGAAATCCACAAAAACCAATGGTGAAGGGAAGAAAACCGGGGTTCAAATCAATGATTTGGAACATAAAGAAGAAAAAAACAGTCAACCAGTACAGAATGAGGAAACAAGAATTTAAGAAAACGAGGAGAGGCTTGGGAACCTCTGGGACAACTTTAAATGTGTCGATATCCAAATCATAGGGGTGCCAGAAGGAGAAGAGGAAGAGCAAGAAATTGAAAACTTATGTGAAAAAATAATGGAAGAAAACTTCCAAAATTTTGCAAAGGAAATAGACACACAAGTCCAGGAAGCACAGAGAATCCTGGGAGAGCTGGACCCAAGGAAATGACATCAAGACACATCATGATTAAAATGCCAAAGGTGAAAGATAAAGAGAGAATCCTAAAAGCAGCAAGAAAGAAATAGAGTTGCTTACAAAGGGGTGCCTATAAGACTATTAGATGATTTCTCAAAAGACACTTTGCAAGCAAGAAAGGACTGGCAAGCAGTATTCAATGTAATGAAAAGCAATGACCTACAACTAAGATTACTCTATCTAGCAAAGCTATCATTCAGAATGGAAGCACAGATTAAGTGCTTCCCAGACAAGGTAAAGTTAAAAGAGTTCACCATCACCAAGCCATTATTATATGAAATGTCAAAGGGACTTACTTAAGAAAAAGAAGATAAAAACTATGAACACTAAAATGACAACAAACTCACAACTATCAACAACTGAATCTAATAAAAACAAAATTCAACTAAGCAAACCAGAATAGGAACAGAATCATAGGGAGGGGGATCATTTGAAGGGTTATCAGCTGGGAGGAAGAAGGGGGGAATTGGGAAAAAGGTGCAGGGATTAAGAAGCATAATCAGTTGGTACAAAATAGACAAGGGGAAGTTAAGAATAATATAGAAAAAGGTGAAGCCAAAGAACTTATATGCATAAACCATGGACATGAACTACAGGGGGTGGGATTGCTGGAGGAGAGGGGTTACTGGGCAGAGAGGAGTAAAGGGGGGAAAATTGGGACTACTATAACAAGATAATCATAAAATATACATTAAAAAAAACCTGATTGAAAAAGTAAAGACAGAAAACTTCCCAAACATGAGGAGAGAAAAAGTCTCACAAGTCCAGGAAGCACAGAGGGTCCCAATGAAGATGAACACAAGGAGGCCCACTCCAAGACACATCATAGTGAAAGTGGCAACATTCAAAGACAAAGAGAGAATCCTAAAGTCAGCAAGAGTAGAATAGCAAATAAGATACAAGGGAGCTCCAATAAGGCTATCAGCTCATTTCTCAACAAAAACACTACAAGCCAGAAGGGAATGGCAAAAAATATTTCTATCAATGAAAAACCAAAGTGTACAACCAAGACTACACTACTCATCAAGGCTATCTTTCAAAATGGAAGGTGAAATAAGGAGTTTCCCAGGCAAAGGAAGACTAAAAGAATACATCTCACCAAACCAGCATTACAAGAGATGCTAAAGGGCTTGCTTTAAGAAGAAGATAAAGAGAGAAGGAGAGGAACACAAGTACAAAGGGAAATAAATAAATACATGTTAATGATAACTTTACATATAAATAAATTAAATGCTCCAATAAAAAGACATAGGTAGCAGAATGGACATGAAAACATGACGCACATATATGCTGTCTACAATTTACCCATCTCAAAACAAAATATCTACACAGACTGTAAGTGAAGGGATGGAATAAAGTACTCCAAACAAATGGACATGGAAAAAAACTGGGGTAGCAATATTTATCTCAGACAAAGCAATTTCACAGCAAAGGCCATAAAAAGAGACAAAGAAGGACATTTCATAATAGTTAAGGGAACAACCCGTCAAGAAGTTATAACCCTTATAAACATAATATGCACCCAATATAGAAGCACCCAATATATAAGGAAAATCTTGGATGGCTTCAAGAAGGATATTGACAGAAATACACTTATAGTAGGGGACTTTAACACCCCATTGTCAATAATGGACAGATCTTTGAAGCAAAGAAACACCAAGAATATTGAGGCACTGAATAACACCCTAGATCAAATGTATTTGTTTGATATATATATAGAACTTTTCACCCCAAAGAAGCAAAATATACATTCTTTTCAAGCACACATGGAACATTTTCAAAGATAGACCACATGGTAGAACACAAAACAAACCTCAGCAAATTTAAGAAAAATTAAAATTATATCAAGCCTCTTCTCAGATCACAATGACTTGAAACTGGAAATCAACCTCAAAGAAAAAACTCAAAGACATTCAAACTCATGGAGAATGAATAACATGTTATTACATAATGAATGGATTAACAAATACATCAAAGAAGAAATCAAAACGTTTCTGGAAACATACAGTAATGAACACACAGCAGCCCAAAACCTATGGGACACAGCAAAAGCAGTCCTGAGAGGGACGCTCATAGCAATATAGGCCTATCTAGAAAGGATAGAGGAATCTCAAATAAAAAATTTAACCTGACAGCTACAAGAACTAAAACAACAACAACAACAAAAGCCCAGAGCGAGTAGAATGAAGGAATCATCAAGATCAGAGCAGAATTAAATGACATAAAGACTAAACAAACAGTTCAAAAGATAAATAAAACCAGGACCTTGTTCTCTGAAAATATAAACAAAATTGAGAAGCCTTTATCCACGCTCTTCAAGAAAAAAAATAGAGAAGACCCAAATAAACAAAATCAGAAATGAAGAAGAGAACTCAAAACCGATACCATAGAAATACAAAAGATTGCAAAAAATTACTACAAGCAACTTTACGACCAGAAATTTCACAACCAACATGAAATGGACAAATTTCTAGAAACACATAATATTCCAAAACTGAATCAAGAAGAAGCAAAAAGCCTGAATAGACGGATAACAACTAAAGAAATTGAAGCAGTAATCAAAAAACTCATGGCACACAAAAGCCCTGGACCAGATGGCTTCACAGGTGAATTTTACCAAATATTGAGGGAAGAACTAATGCCTATCCTTCTCAAACTATTCCAAAAAAATTCAAGAAGAGAGAAGACTCCCAAACACTCTATGAAACCACTATTACTCTAACTCAAAAACCAGGTGAAGACGCAACAAAGAAAGAAAACTACAGGCCAATATCACTGATGAACACAGATGCTAAAATCCTCCACAAAATATTGGCAAATGGAATCTAACATCATATTAAAAAGATCATACACCATGATCAAGTGGCATTCATCCCAGTGATGCAAGGATGACTTAATATTTGCAAATCAATAAATTTAATACACCACCAAAACAAAATGAAACACAAAAATTAATGATCATATCCATAGATACTGAAAAATAATTTGGTAAAGTACAACACCCATATGATGAAAACACTCAGCAAAATGGGAATAGAGGGAGCATACCTCAACATAATAAAGGCCATATGTGAGAAACTTGAAGCCAACATCATATTCAATGGGAAAAAACTGAAAGCATTCTCCCTGAGATCAGGAACACGACAAGGATGTCCACACTCTCCACTCCTATTTAACATAGTCTTGGAAGTTCTAGCCATAACAATCAGACAAGAAAAAGAAATAAAAGGCATCCAAATTTAAAAAGAGGAAGTAAAACTGTCACTATTTGCAGATGACATGAGAGTGTACATAGAAAACCTTATAAACCCCACCAAAAAAACCCTAGTCAACCTAATAAGCGAATTTGGCAAAATAGCAGAGTAAAAAGTCAATATTTAGATATCAAAGACATTTCTGTACACCAATGATAAAATATCAGAGATCAAAACTAGAAAAAAATTAAATTTACTAAAGCAACAACACAAATAAAGTACCTAGGAATAATCTTAACCAAAGAGGTAAAGGACCTGTACTTGGAAAACTATTTAACACTAAAGAAAGAAATTAAGGAAGATACAAATAAAGGGAAGCATATACCATGTTCATAGACGGTTAGAATCAACATCATTAAAATGTTTATACTACCAAAAGCAATTTATAATTTAACATAATCCCTATTAAAATACCAGTGACATATTTCACAAACCTAGAAATACTTCAAAAATTTATATGGAACCAAAAAAGATTCCAAATAGCCACATCAATCTTGAGGAAGAAGAACACAGTACCTGATGTCAAACTATACTACTAAGCCACTGTAATCAAAACAGTCATGTACTGGCATAAGAACATACATATAGATCAATGGACAGAATAGAGAGTCCAGAAATAAACCCAGGTCTATATGGTTAACCAATATTTGACAAAGGGGGAAGGAACATCAAATGGAATAAAAATCGTCTCTTCAACAAATGGTGCTGGTAGAACTGAACAGAGACATGCAAAAAAATGAAACTAGACTACCAACTTACACCACACACCAGAATAAATTTAAAATGGATGAAAGACTTAAATGTAAGCTGGGACACCATAAAAGTCCAGAGGAAAACATGCAGGAAAATTTGAGACATCCCACATAGCAATATTTTCACCAATATATCTCCCTAGGCAAGGGAAATAAAGAAAAGAATATACAAATGGGACTTCATCAAACTAAAGGGTTTCTGCTTAGCAAAAGAAAACATCAGCTATATGAAACAGGAATCAACCATATGGGAAAGCGTATTTGCCAATGATACCTCAGACAAGGAATTGATCTCCAAAAATATATAAAGATATATATGATTCAACACCAAGAAGACAGACAACCCAATTAAAAAATGGGCAAAGGACCTGAACAAACACTTCTCCAAATAGGACATACAGAGGGTCCATAGGCATATGAAAGAATGCCCAACATTACTAGCCATCAAAGAGATGCAAATAAAAACCACAATGAGATACCATTTCACACCAGTCAGAATGGCCATGAACAACAAATCAACAAACAAGTGCTGGCAAGGATGCAGAGAAAAGGGTACCCTAGTGCACTGTTGGTGGAAATGCAGGCTGATGCAGGCACTCAAAAATCTAAAAATGGAACTACCTTTTGAACCAGGAATTCCATTGCTAGGATTATACCCAAAGAATTTTGAAACACCAATTTAAAAATCCTATTCATTCTTATGTTGATACAGAGCTATTTATGATAGCCTAGTGCTGGAAACAGCCTAAGTGTCCATTGTCGATGAGTGGATCAAAAACCTGTGTTACACTGGAGTACTATGCAGCAGAAAGAAAGAAGGTACACCTACCATTTGTGACAACATGGTTGGAACTAGAGAGATTTGCTTAGTGAAATAAGCCAGGCAATGAAAAACAAATACCATATGATATCACCTAATACAGGAAACTAATAAAGAACACAAACAATTGAGAAAAATTGAACCAGGAGTGGGGGGAGGGTGAAAAAGGGGGTAAGTAGGGGAAGGGTCTACGGTAGTCCCTCTCTATATCGCGGTTCACTTATCATGGCCTCACTGTATTGCGGGATTTAAAAAAATATTGTATTTAATTATTTATCATGGATTTTTTGCTATATCACAGGATTTTGTGGTACTGTATACGTATGTTGGTAATACATATAAGGTTCCTACTTCGTGGGGGTATCTAGAATGTAATACCTGCCGTAAGTGAGGGCATACTGTAATGAAGGAACTAGTATACATGACCCATGGACATGGACAATGGGGTGGTGATTAACTGTGGGAGAAGAGGTGGGCTGGGTTGGAGGGGAGCAATGGGGGATAAAGTGGGACAACTGTAATAGAAAAGCAATAAGTAACTTTTTTTTAAAAAAGGAAAAGATGGGATGGAGTACTGATGTGTGTTTATGGCACACATTTCTTCTTTCTTGGAAGTAAGCTTCTGTAGGGTGAGGACTGGAGTCCTTTTTGTAACACCGTATATATAACATCAACATAAAGCACCAAAGCTGGAATTATTAATGTGTGATGATGCAATTGTATAGCACTTAGAAGAACCCCATACTTGGTTTAAAACTTTGCTGTCACCATTTTGAAATTCTCAGTAGTTTTTGAAGGAATCCTGCATTTACATTTTGCACTGGGCCTCACAAATGAAGCCAGTCCTGTCTAGCACAATGTCTGGCACAAAGTAGTTATCCAGTATGTGTTTATTGAACAAAGTAATGAATGCCTGGCATTCATCAGGTGATTGATAAAAGCAGGCTACATAGACATGTCAGGAGGACCTGTTGTCCTAATGTTTTCAAGTTCAGAACTAAAAGTGCTGGAATGTGATTTTAGCATCTGACACCTCTCCTGCTCCTCCCAGTCCTCACACCTCTCTAGCCCCCTAATTATGTGTGGGTAGGACTTGTTTATTTTGAGCTGCTATTATTTTCTCCTCCTGTGACATGGAAAATTCTTGGCATCAGGCAGCCTCGGGGCAACACTATTTTTATTTCCCCAGCAGAATTATTAAATATAGGCTCAGTCGCTTTTCTGTAGCAGAGAGACTGGGCAAAATGATGAAGAGGCTGATGCAGAGGCCTGGTTGGGATGGGTTCCAGGTTGAGTAGGCACATTGATCTGAAACACATTGATTATGGATCCACATGGAGAGCAGGGAGCAAAGGCTTTGCTAAGATTAATCAGATGTCTGTGCTGTATAGGACAACTTCAAATATGTCTTAGAGTCCTAGAACTGGATGGAGATGTAGGAATGATCTAGACCAAGGATCAGCAAACTACAGCTTACAGGCCAAATCTGTCCTACCACCTGATTCTGTAAGTAAAGTTTTACTGGAACATAGTCATGGCCGTTCATTCACATATTGTTGAGGGCTGCTTTTATGATACAACAAAGCTGAGCTGTTGTGACAGAGATCATATGACTCGCAAAGGCAAAAATATTTATTATCTAGCCTTCTACATACAAAGTTTGTTGACCATTGACCTGGACAAGGAACCCTCCAAATATGCTATGTGGACCTTATTAGACCTTCCAGATGCTCTACAGAAAAAGGTCAAATATATTTGGAAAAAGTACAAGCTTTATTTCTCTATTGGAACCTCACAAACCACATTTTCATTCTGAAGCTGACGCTGTCAATGCCCTGCTCACATATTCTGTACACTCTGCTGACTGTCAGCATTTGTGGCCCTTACCCTGGGTTCTTGTTTTTTTTATTTGTTTTTGTTTCTTCCTGACACAGGAGTACACATGATGGCTTGCAGGGCAAGCTGGAAACATCTGAGAGTCAATGCCCTTGAAAGCAGACTTCAAGCAATGATGGATAGCAGAGAGAAGATTCCATACCTCTTACCTATTGGTTGGGACACTCTGAGGCATGTTCGCTACTGCTGCCAGCAGGGGTTAACCTGCTCAGCTCATGATTGTTCTCACTTTCTCTAGTGGGGTTCTCTGAAATCACCTCCCAAACAATTATATTCTGATGCTTATCTTAAAGTATATGTCAGGGGGAACCCAAACTTAGATATTCACCAATTACAAGCTCTGAGAAGTCCTGGATATATTTATACATATACATATATATATATATATATATATATATATATATGTATATATATTCCTCAATGCTCTGGCCTCTATTCAACTTCCCAAACAAATTTTTTCTCAGATCTCCCCACCCATATTAAATGTTTTTTGTTTTTTTTTTTTTCAATTCATTGAACCCGCCATACTCTTAATAATATTAGTCTCTTTCCTCATGGCCTTGCCAATTCCCACACATCTTTCAGGTTTTAAAGATAATGTCATATCATATGGAAAGTCATTCCCTCCTAAAAACACCCCCAACACCAATTTCAGGTGTTTCTATGAGTGTTTTCGTGCTTCTCCATCATGGCACTCACCAAACCACGTAATTACCATTTTGTCTTTCTCTATAAACCATGTACCTTCATAAGCATAAGGACCATGTCTGTCCTGCTTCCCCATTATATCCCAGAACTCAGCAGAAGTACTTTATAAATACCTGTTGACTGTATGGATAGAAGGTGCCTTTAGGTGAGATTGAGATAGCTCACAGGTCCTGGGCAGGTTTCTGGGTCAAACTTTAGTCAGATTCCTTGGTGTCCTCTTCTAAAGTAGGCCTTTTCCTGAGCTACTGAGCCCAGTTTCAGCAAGAATCTTACACAGACAGTTTAATAAGACTGATCAAGTTCTTCTTAATAATTTTTATCCATTATTTCACTCTGCCCCTACTGGTCCCTATTGTTTTCAGAGTTGATTTCAATTTCTCTCCTCTATTGTAATAGTCTTGAATAAGGTCTCCTTTGCCTGTTTAACTTGGAATTAAGTTCAGTTCTATACTGAAATCTCTCTCTTCTATTTCCATAACTTGAATAAAATGAGTCAATGAGAGGGAGGATTGATAGATACATATTTCCTGTCTCATTTTCCATCATTTGTCCTCTACTTACTTGAATCCCAGTACAGAACTGACCTTTCCTTGTGTTTAACGATACACATTCCTGCCTTAAGATATATGCAGTTCTTCTCAGGAATAAGGGACTATTTTATCTTCTCTGTTTCATGATCATCAGTTGTAAATAACCTCCTAAAGGATTCCAAAAAATATCTGGAATTATTACTGAGCATATTTCCCAAGACATCCATAAGTGCTTTGTGAATGCTTATGATGTGTCAAACATTATTCTGAAACCAGAGGAACAGTTTTCTGTTTGGATTCCTCCCATAGAAGACCCTGAAACAAGGACTTATGTGAAGCAAGCTTATAGGAATGCAATCCTTGGAAATAAAAGTGAGGAAATTTGGAAAATGAATTAAGAAGAGGAGAAAAGGCATTAAAGGTGTGTGGTAGATTACCATTGTGGGTAACTGGGGCTCAATCTCACTGGGGACCTTCTAAGATGTGATGGACTTACCTCATAATCACAAGGTAGGGAGGCTGGAGGATTTAGTCATTAACTTCCTTCCCCAAGTGGTTGAAAGTTGCTTCTGGGGTTTAACTCTTCTGCATGCTATGGCTTCCTCTGCCTGCTTTGAATCAAGTTCTCAGGATGCAGGGAAGAGTGATGTTTGTATGTGAGGCAGGAAGTTGTCAGTGTACCGGAAATAGTTTCCTGAGATTACAGGTTATTTCAGGCATGCTCATAAAACACATGCTGAGCATCAGCATCATCTGCTAGAAGGTGACATTCAGAATCTATAACTTGCCAACATGAGCACATATCAGTCAGAATAGAGGCTGGTTGTGAACGCCTGCTGTGGACATGCCAATGAATGCATATTTTGGCACTCTTAAGCATGCAGACATGAATAGAACTTCAGTTCTCAGGCCGAGATGCTCCTGGAACAACTGATTGTCATGATGACATGTTTCTGAGCTTTGGCATCAGCCCCAAGTCAGCTCACAACAGTTGAAATAAAAATCTAAAACAATATAATAATCTGATTGGTTTTGTATGCAACCTCAGGACACAAACCAAAGCTTCCCACTTCTCTCAGCCGAGTCACCTGCCTCTAACTTAATTTCAAAAGGTTCCAAGAGTCAAGAAACCCCAGTTCCTTCATCCATGCTCATCCCAGAGGTTAGAAGTGACTTCCATTCTTTGCTTCTCCTCCCTTCCAGATTTCAAAGGAAGGCATGGGTGGAGGGAGGTCTTATATGGACAGCTCATGAGTGATGAGCTGCCACACCACTCTGAAGTTTACTGTATTAACTATCTCATTCATGCTTTTCAGGTGAAATCAAAACTCTTTTCCTGAAGACCAAAGTGTCAGAGCAATCGAAGTTCCTTTGGAAACTTCTTAGTGGTTCTCCTTTTCCACTTTTAATTTCAATATTGATTTTCATTACCCTTCAGTGGCCCCCAGTACTTATGGCTTTCTCTCCTTCAGAATGAGAGATTTTGAAAAAGAAGCCAGTTCCAAGTATTTACAGGCCCTTAGAGATGTGGCAGCTTTACCATCAAATAAGCCCTCTTCATGAGCCTGAGGCCACAGTCTTTCTCCAGGTGAAAAGTCCAAAGATTTCCAAGGATTAACTTGTCCCACTATGGGCTGCAAATCTGTTTGAGGTCAGAATATACCTTAAGGAAAAAAGGTCAAGAAACTGTAATGCAAAGCAGATGAGACTAGTGAAGTTATTTTCAATATAAAGACAAATCATTGAATTTTGAAATGGCTGTATCTTATTCATAAAAATGTGCCTTGAATAAAATGAATGGGTTGGCTGAAGTCCCCAAATTAATAACATATAAAAGGAGTGTTCATGTGACTGTGCATCAGATAATTACAGCTAGTGAGGGGTTCAGGCTCTGAGATCCTCTGTCCTAATGGTTTTTCCACTCTGCATGGGTTTCATTGACCCCTAAACAACAAGGACACTTTACTCTGTGTCTTTGATCTTGAGAATATTTTCTGTACTGCTTATTTGCGGTTCTAAGCTAAACTGGAATGAACACAATCTTCATCTAATTTTAAATCTTTCTCATCAATTTTTAAAACTACCACATTCTTTGTAATCAGACCCAGTTTACTCATCTACCATTGAAACACAATGTGTTTTCTTTATTCGGCTTGACATTGACCTGCACTGAAGCCATTAAATATTTCCTTTTCCAACTCTTCCATTTGAAAAGGACTCATTCATTCTCTAATTTGTTTATTCAATATTCATTAAGCATTTACTATGTTTTAGGTACTGTTCTAGGTGGTGAGATACTGTACAAGACAGGCAGGGATCTTGCTTTCCAAGATGTTATTTATAGGCCAGTAAATAGCCACATACTTTGTAGGACTTATGTGGCACTTTCAAAAAAAAAAAAAAAAAAAGCATATCTCCAAGTTTTTAACCTAAAAAGCATTGAGAAATTATCAGCCTTTCTCCTCCTCCTCCTCCTTTTTGTCCTCCTCCTCCCTTCTACCTCCTTCTTGTCCTCCTTCTACCTCTTTCTCTTCTTCCTTCTTCTCCTTCTCCTCTTTCTCCTCCTCCTTCTTCCTCTTCTCCTCTTCCTTCTCCTCCTCCTTCTTCCTCTTCTCCTCTTCCTTCTCCTCCTCCTTTTTCTTCTTCTTTATTCTTCTCCTCCTCCTCCTTCTTTCTCTCTCTCCCTCCATCTCTCTCTCTCTCCTTTTCTCTAGTACCCCTTCTGCTGACGTTTAGTCCTCTCTGTATTGAGCTGATGGCCAAGGTCAAAAGGTAGCAAAGAGGAGTAGAGGAGATAGGTTTTGAAATGATTAAAATTTGTTCAGATGCTCACTGACATTTTGTTGTAATTTTCTTTTTTAAAAATCATGGAAAAAATCTTGGTTTACACAAAAGTATATTGGAGCATGGAGATTTGGGGAACATCCGGTGGCAGGGCCCCCTTTTACTGAGTAAGGAAGAATCTGGGACCCCAAGAGGACTGGAAAATGGGCAGAGCTGGGGAAAGGTCAGGGTTCTGACCTCCATCTGCATTTCTACCACTCCCCTCAGCACATGCCAGTATCCACCTAGCGGCTCTGCCGCCCACCTTCCCCTTCTTCCCTAGCCTTCTTCCTGCCATTTTCACTCTCTTTTAAGAAAAACCATGGCTATAAGGCACACAGATTTAAAAATTCTATTGCCTTCTCTCAAAGGAAAAGTTCCCTGGGAAATGTAAAATAAATGACAAAGAGAGGCAAGGAAAACATGTCATATTGTCACTGTTCCCTCCCTCCTCCACCCCAACTCGTGATCCTTTGTCAGTTGTGGACATATGAAATGCTGCTGCTTCTTCCTCTTCTGACTTTTTCTCTTCCTCCTTCTCTTATTCCTCCTTATTTTGGAGAATAATTTGTTGTTCTAAGATATAAACCTTAAATAATGGAGAAGCTCTCCTTGGGGGAATTTTGCATACACTCATGTCATCATAGAAAAAAAACAGACTGTGGCACAAAACAGGTGTGAGGTGGAATTCTGGGTTATATCTGCCATTTATTGCTTTGTGATTCTGAGTAAGTCACTTGACTTCTCCAAATTGAATTCTCTTTTGTAAGATAAAGATAATAATACCACTTCTAAAGTTGTTTACCTAATTAAGTAAAAGACCATATGACAACACTTGAGTACAGTAGATACTTTGTTTGAGCAGCTATTAATAAAAATAATGATTATAATTTGTCTAAATAGACAAATTAGTATGGTTATGAGACATATATAGACCTTTTTTTTAATTTAGAGAAATTTTTAATTACAATCAACATACAATATTATATGAGTTGTAGGTGTGTAACACAGTGATTAGACATTGGTATAACTTATAAAGTGATCAACTCAATAGATCTAGTACCTATATGGCACCATTTATAGTTATTGCAATATTATTGGTGATAGTTCTTATACTAAACTAGTATATTTATGTTTTGTCACCAAAAATGAGTATGAAAAATCTTGTGTTAATTGTTTTTAGATTCAGAATGTGAATAAAGTATTGAAAGCTTATAACAGGAATGTATTGTGTTCCCTAAGTGTGCTGAAGTGGAAAACATGCCGAGTCCCTGCTTTACACCCTGCCACCTCCAGAATATGATAATTTTAAAATCATACCCCCTCAAAATGTCAAAGAGAAATGTGAATCTGCATGTCCTAGATTGAAGTTAGAGGAGAGGAGACTGACACAATACATCTTTCAGGCCTGAATTCTCAGTCACTTTCTGCCCTTGACCATGGGCTGGTCCCCCATAAGTTTTCATCAGCTCGGCCAGTGTCAAGGTCAGCTCATGAGCTGGAATCCTATTGGTTTTCTTCCAGTCTTTTCCCCCTTTCTTGTAAAGGACTATTTAAAGCACAAATACTAATCTCTTACTTAGACACATTTTTAGATGCTAAAATAAAGAAAATTAAAGGTTCTAGGAGTGGGAATGTTTCTGTCATGCACACCAAATTGCAAGAGTGTTCACAGTTCTTGTATAGGAATATCTTCACTATATTTAATCAAAGGAAAACTTCACAGAGAGGTTTAGGCTAGCTCTTTTTATCCAGTGACAATGCAAGAAAGACACTTTTTTTTTCTGAGCCCACACTTGAGAAGCAAATAACTACCTTTCTATTTCAAAATTATAAATTTTATATTAGAAATTTTTATAACTTCCTCTGTTGATCATTTCTCTGATAACCTGTTTACATAATATGCAGAGGCATTTCTCACAGTCCTTGTTGGCTGGACATGAAACTTGCTTCCCTGACAACAGACTACTAAATCAGGTGTAATCCTTACTCAATTTCAGCCAATCAGATTCTCAGTCTTTGGGATTGAATTCAGGCTCCTTAGATTCTGCATTGTTCCTTATGAGCATTTAAAAAGAAAAGTAAAGTCAGTAATGCGGACATTGTGTTTGCTCTTGTGCCAAGAAGTGGAAAGTACTGATTAAGAAAGATGAAGAGAGATGTAGAGATAGAGATAGAAATGAGAGAGAGGGGTTCGTTGTCTTCCTAGGATAAAAGTGACAGCAGAGGTCCTGAACATTTATTAAAAACTATATGAGGGTAAAACAAAAGAAGCCTATGCATTGTTAGATAGTCCAGGAAAAGCTCTCTTGCAGTCCTAGGGCCAGATTACAACAGGAAATGCAGCCAGAATAAATCACCTCAAAGTAAAAGCTGTACAGTAATCTCAAATAAAATTACCAATTGTATTTTTCAGTTGCTACATGAAGCAGGTATCAAAAGTGCTTTCACCAGAAAATGTGTGGAGACAACATTCATTGCACCTAAGAGTGAAATCATTCTAAGAATAGGTTTGTGGAAGCAACTGGTTCTTCCCTAGTGTCAAGGAAGGATACAAGTTTTAGCGACCTAAAGTGGTACTATTTTCAAGGGTAGTGCCAACAATGACCAACAGTGGTCTGTGGAGCAGCTCGTTGATGCAAAATTCTGCTTTTATGGACTTGTAGGCCAAACTGAATCATGCTACACAGGCTACTTTTAAAAGATTTGTTTGCTTGTTTGTTTGTTTGTATATTTATTTTAGAGAGAGGGGAAGGAAGGGAGAAAGAGAGGGAGAGAAACATTGATTGATTGCCTCTCACATGTCCCTAACTGGGGACCTGGCCCGCAACCCAGATATGTACCCTGACTGGGAATCAGACTGGCAACCTTTTGGTTTGCAGGGCAGTGCTCAACCCACTGAGGCACATCATCCAGGGTGTACATAGGCTATTTTTGAAACACAGAAGAAATCCTGATTGCCCCAAGGGCTATACACAGGTTGATATGATTGAATTTGGTATTGATGTCACCATCAAAACAAGCAAACAAACAAAAAAAAACAATTGCCCCTACTGATGTTATTGATAATGACCAGGAGATTGAAGCCAACGGAAAGATAAACAATCATATCATGACCTCAAGAATATAACTCCTGAAGGACTCCAGATAGTAAAGAAAAATTTCGAGTGGGTTGCAGTAAGAGTAGAGTTGCTTCTAAAATCAGGAAGTCAGTGCAAGGTAGCGGTGTTGATGGGCTCAACCTCTGATCTTGGTCATTGAAAATTCAAGGTTTGTGGAAATTTTGGCATCTATGTGAACTCTGGGTAACTTTTGTCCATAAAGAACCAGATGAAATTCTGAGGATTAAAGCTGAGTATGAAGAGGATGACATTCCTACTGTAGTTATGGCAGTGGCAGGCAGAAGTAATGGTTTAGGTAACATTACATATCTAGTTATCAGCTGTCCTCCCCCTTGTCCAGATTGGGGAGCTCAGGATGTCTGGTCTTCTCTTTGGTACCTAATGGTCTTGACTATTCACCTATACTTTTTACAGGAAGGTATGCTCTGCTTGTTGCTCAGATATTTGGATTAAACAACCATTTGGTAGGGGCCAAACTGCAAGCAAGTATACTGAACACATGGTTTTCCTTGACAGGCTGACAAGAAAATCAGAGAGGCAAATTTTTTTAAAGGAGAAAAACTAAATTTTTTGTTTAGCTGCAGAAAAAAATCAAGCAAGGTGAAAAGACTTTTAAATCAATCAGAGAAAATAAATAACATTTATTAGTGAAAAAAATGTGTGTGTGTGAGAGAGACTGTAGAATAAAATCACATGCAGACAGAAGCAGAAACAAGAAACCAGTTTGAGAAACTAAGGGAAAAACCTTGGTTTTGCTTTATATTACTGTTTGTAGTACTTTGTGGATGTTAATTGCATTTTCTGTAATTTCATTTCATAATATGCCCCTGTACAGTGACAATAAATACAATCTTTTTATTTCCCTTTGTAAATGTATATATGTATGTGTGCATGGTTGTGAGTTTGGCAGGTTTTGCTTCTTGCATATAAGGAATTCCAAGACAAATTTGCCTTCATAATCTCACCTATGATCAGTAACCTTTTCAAGGTGGCACATTTTTAAATTTTATATTTTAATCCTCACTTGAGGATATACTTTTTTATTATTAATTTTAGAAAGATAGGAATGGAGAGAGAGAGAGAGAAAGAGAGAGAGGGAAAGGGAGGGAGGGGGAGAGAGAGAGAGAGAGGGAGAGAGATGTGTGAGAACCTGTACAAACCCCAACTGGGGATTAAACTTGAAACCTAGGTATGTGCCCTGACCAGAAATTAAACTCGCAACATTTTGGTGTACTTGATGAGGTTCCAACCAACTGAACCACCTGACAAGGGCAAAATGGTACATTTATTTTAAGAGTAGAGCTTATGGTCCTGGGACTAGACCCATGGAGTGAGGCTTCTGTGACCTAGGGTCTTAGCATCATACTACTTGATTTATCTGTCACCAATGCTCTAATAGGTACACATGTACTTGCTCTGGTTTCATTCTTTGCATGAGATAAAAATAGATGTTATAATAGATATCTTCCTCAGAGTAATGTGATTTTCCATCTGGAATAGATTTCCAAAAATTTCTTACTGGGAGCTCAGAGGGTTAGGATGGCTCCAAGATTTCCCATCACATCATTGGCCTGGGTCTCTTTTCCTTCTCCAAAAGATGTGAATTTGGCCTTTTCACTGGTCACCATGGTTGCCATATTCAGCTATTTGTGACTTTGATGGAGACCAACCCACGGAGTTCTATTTGAGGAGTTCCAGATGGTTCTCCAGGCCCCAGCTGGTACCACCCTTTCTTTCACAGTGCCTGAAATGTGTGCAGCTATTTGTGCTGATTTGTAATATTATTGTTCACAACAAAGTCTAATATTAACAAAATTAACAATGCCTACAGAGAGGACAGGGAACTCTCAAACCTGCTAGTTGTATGATTTTGGGACAATCAAAACTCAGTGCTTCAGTTACCTCATCTGTAAAATAATAATACCCACCTAGGGTTATTAGGGGGTTCAATGAGTTAATATATGTAGAACCCCTAATATAGTGCTTGGTATATAGCATGAGCCCTGTTGAACACATGTAACTCCTGTTAAAAGGCAAAGTCTGGGCTTTCTCTTACATGGAATATAAACACTTAGAATGTCTGTAGTTTGGAAATGGGGAGGGCCAAAAAGATTTGGACCTTAGTGGATTTGGGGCACTACCGGTTGAGATAACACTTCACCAGAGAAAGGGTGAAGGTGTCCCTCCTGAAAGAGTTTTCTTAACATATTCATGTGAGACTTGCAGTGTCAAGCAGGAAGAAAAAGGGAAGATGAGGGAGAAAACTTGGAAATTGACTGTTGTGGAGCAAGTGCGAGAACCAAACGGTCAGAGACAACCAAATTAGAATTTAAAGAGCCTTTATTAGCTGGCCAGCGACTGCCCACCCGTCCACAGCCGGACTTAGGTAGACAGCCCCGACCCTAGGGGTTGGGGGGCTTATAAAGCATTTCAAGTGCATTCTTGTTCCTGCAGGGGCAGGAACTTGGACAGAAATACAGCTTGTACAGACAAAAATTTTCCACTCTTTCCCAGGTCATTGCTCAAAGGAAAAGGTCACTGCTATTCCCCAAGTCATTGCTCAAAGGAATAGCTCACTGCTCAAAGGAATAACAGGTTAAGTTCCCTGTTCTGCTTGGTCGGAGCATGCAACTGCGGGGGTCCTGAGTCCAGGACCTGAGTTCAGCTAATTACCCTACTGGCTGGATATCTGAAAAATACCCTATAACAGTTCCAATCATTTTAAAATAAATAAAAGCCTTCATGAAAGTCATGAAGTCAAATGTCCAGGCATTGACCTCTGTAAATTCATATATAGATATAATTTAAACTCAGAAATACATGTATGATGACAGAGGATGTGGGTCCTTAGGGCATGGCCAGTTTTAGATCATAATCTCAAGGAGTTTTTAGTTAAACCACGGTCACAGATTACAAGGATATTGTTATTGTTGTTTTGGTTTTAAGTCATGTTTATTTAAGAATAACTCACATACAACAAAATTCACCATTGTTTTAAAAAGATTTTATTTATTTATTTTTTAGAGAGAGGGGAAAGGAGGGAGAAAGAGAGGGAGAAAAACATTAGTATGTGGTTGCCTCTTGCGCACCCCTAACTAGGGACCTGGCCCACAATCCAGGCATGTGCCCTGACTTGGAATCAAATCAGCAACCCTTTGGTTCACAGGCCAGTGCTCAATCCACTGAGCCACACCAACAAGGGAAAGATTCACCATTTTTAGAGCACAGTTTTAGAGTTTGACAAATGCATTCAGTCACAAGACCACCACAGTCAAGATACAGAACATTTCCATCTCCCCCTACAAGTTACCTCATGCCCATTTGTGGACAACTCCATTGACCACCCACAACCCTGGCAACCACTGATCTGTTTACCCCCTATAAGTTTGCCTTCTGCAGATTGTCAGTAAAGCTTCTTTGATCTTTGAGACCAGGTCAGGTGGTAACAGCACTTTTAGTATCCTGTAGCTCTTATCACAATTACAATTAAGCTGTATATGCAATTGATTAATACATTGATCAGTGTCTCTCTCCACTGTTAGACTTCTCCAGACATGTGTGAGGGCATGGATGGTCTAGCTGATTCATTACTGCATCTCCAGCAAATGTCACTTAATGAATGAATAATGAGTGATTAACTGACTATAAGGAAAGTGCTCTGTCACTATTGACTAAGCAAGAGTAAAATGATATTCAGTGACATAAATCTTTCATATTGTAAAACACCAAAAGATCATATTACTCAGAAATTCCTGAAGAGTATGTGTGGAGTTTGGAGTTATTTTGGGCCTGAGTACTAGGAATCAGAGCCAGCCGTGTTATGCCAGATACATGTCAGGATATCAATTAATTGAGAAGAAAAAGGGAGATGATCTTTAATTATTTAACACTGTCTTCGGCCATTATTTTGTTTAAATGCATAGTTAAAGCTACTTATCTGACCATTTTATATGCCATGTATTTTTTAGTAAATCTGACATTACAGTGATGCTTAACAGTAAGATCATGAAATCCTCAAACTCAAGCTTATTTTCTGTATGCGCATCAAGTTCAGAAAGGAAGTCTTTGTATTTTGAGTTGGTTTCTTGTTTCTGTAAGAATAAAGAAAAAATACAAGCCTGATTTATTGTGCCACTTGGGTTTTACAGATAATAGGCAATAATAAACTTGTTATTAACTAATGTAACATGTCAAGTTGCTACTAGTGCTACTAGATGAGCACCGTGTTAAATATTTTCATGTGCCATCTCATTGAATCCTTCCAGTGACCTTACTGAATATGTACTATCATTATCCACACTCTACAGGTGCAGTATCAGACTCATCAAGATTTAAGTCACTTGCTCCAAGCTAGGCAGTTATTGGTTTAGAGCCAGACATAGTCTTGGCTACCTCACCCACTTTTAACTGCTAAGCCATTCTGCCTCTCCACAAACACAGATATGTGTTATGGTTTCAGATTTTCAAAACACAATCCCTTTGGAAGTTATACAGCATGTGTTCCACCAAACAGTTAGATTATTCAGAAATATGGAAGAAAATATGCTAAAGGAAAATATGTGGAAGATTGTTCAGCATTTAGTTTGAACACAAATCAAATCCAAGTTCGTAGTTCTCAAATATGGATTGAAGAAAAACATATAAATAGTAAATAAATGGAGAGGCTTTTTGGTTTTCAACCACAGCTTGTGAAAGATCTTCCAAGTGACATTGAAAACGTTAAAATAATTTCATTTGCTGTTATAGTGAGCTATGTTTGCATTTAGCTCAACCCCAAATGCTCACCCATGTGCTAGCTGTAAAAAAACATCACAGCAAGGACTGAGCCATGTTAGGAATGATGATACATTCCTCTACAGGTTTAACCCATTACTGCTTCTCCAGGTTCATTCTCCTCAAGAGGTCACACCTTCCAGTGAGGGTCAAAAGAGCTCTCCCAGCCCCTCCAACAGAGCTGATTGACACATTCTAACAGAATTCATCACTTCCTCCTCACTTTCACCTTACTTCAAACCTGCTGATTCTTCAATCTTCTGTTCTCTTGGAATGGGATCACCACCTATTTTTTCCCAAAGTCAAACTGGGATATCATAATTTGCTTCTCCTGTCCTTCAACCTCAGAGCCAATCAATGATCAAATCCTATTCATTCCATCTTCCAAATGTCTCTCATATTCACCACCCTAGCCCAAACCATCACATCGGCTTCCCTTTGGATTGCTTTGCCACCCGCACTCCTACCCCAATCATTCTGCAGTTAGTGTAATTTATTCTTCCTGGTCTTAGAAACCATTCCTGGCTTCTTTCTGCCCTCAGGTTATGCCTCTGTAACATTTGGCTTCTCTCCACCTCCCCAACATGATCTCACATTGACTTCTCTTTCTTCCCCTTTCTCACCAAGTACTTACCGGCTCTCATAGGTCTTTGAAATACTTCATGACCATTGCATCTGCCATTCTCTCATCTTGGAATGCTGTCATCCTCATCCCACTGCCTTGACTTGTAACTCTTGCTCATTCTTTAGATCTCAACTCTACCTTAACTTTTCAGGAGCTTTTCTTTGACCACCCACCTCAAGATAGTCCCTGTACCTCACTCTTTCATGCAAGCTCTACTATTTCATCATCCTTTGAATATTTCTCATTACTTTTCAGCATATCTCTCTAGCCTGCTGGACTGTTAGCTTTTCACTGCATTAAGCCCAGTGTTCAGCTCACCTCATTACATATAGTAGGTGTTCAATAAACACTTGGTGAATGAACCAACATGGTGGGGCCTTGAGCTGGAGTTGTAGACTCTTTGGACCAGCCATTATGGTGTTGTGCCTGTTAATTCTCTTACCTCTGTAAAATTCCTAAATTGGGTTTGTAGCAGATTTTTGGCAGTAGCTTTTTCAAGTTTACCATAAGGGTCAGAAGAATTTCTGAAAATCAGAGCAGTGGTAGCGATGGCTTTTTCCAGATCTGAGCCCTTCCCCAGAACTGTGGGAGAAGACATGCCCAATGATACAGCCTAAATCAGAGATAATCTTTCCCCAGACATGGGATTATATCTTCCATGGGAATAGTGGGGAACAGGGTTATAAAGGGTATGTCATCCTAGCCCTGTTCTTGGGCCATTTGTCCTCTACAGGGAGTGGGTCATGAGAGTGTTTGATCCTGGACTTTTAAACAATAGAAAACAAAAATCATTTCAAGAGTAATAGAATTAGTAGAATTAGGGTGAAATTTACCACCTGCTTGCTATGTGGCCATGGACATAAAAAACCCCTCATCTCTCTAAGCTTGGGTTGTCTGATCTATAAAATACTTATGGAGTACCTACAATGGGCTAGGATCAGTTCTTGGCATTGAGGATACCTCATTGAATAAGACAGAGTCCTGCTCTTGTGGAGTTAATATTACATGTTAGACCAAGCATAATCTCATGCCAGTGTGATAAAAGAGAATGACATCCAGAACAAGCTATTTGATGTCACGATAGATAAGCAAACTCTTTGACTAACTGCCTCAAACATAGTCCTCTCAGCTGGTTTCTCTGGTTTAAATTTCTTAAAAGATCAGTGCTAACTCATTTTTTTCTAGTGGGTAGCAACATTGAGAACTACACAAGGTACACTGAAGACTATTCTTAAGCTCTCTCCTCTCTTATCCCTAATACAACCCCTACTATAGAACTTACATTATAGTTATTACATGGTTAACTGGCTTTCCCCCCAACCTGCATGCTAGTTCCATGGGGCCAGGTATCATACATTTAATTTATCATTATATTCCCAGGATCAGCACACATGCAAGGTATAAGTACATGCTGTTGAATAAATAAAAAAAAAAAAAAAAAAAAATCTCACAGCTTTTAGACTAAGTTATGTGCAATAATTGTCCATTGAGAGGCTACTGATCAGTGAGTAAAATGTAACTTTTGTATTGAGCAGTCACTGTGCTCTTGGTTCTCTCCTAAGGGGCTTAGCACATGGAGGTGACACACCAGCTGTGGCCTCTGCCCTACATATCTGTTTTTAAGTATATTTTATTGATTATGTTGTTATAGTAGTCCCAATTGTTTTTCCCTTTGCTCCTCTCTGTCTAGTATCCCACTTTTCTCCAGCAATCCCACCCTCCTTAGTTCATGTCCATGCGTTGTGCGTATAAGTTCTTTGGCTTCACCCGTTCCTATATTATTCTTAACTTTCCCCTGTCCATTTTGTACCAACTAATTATGCTTCTTAATCCCTGCACAATTTCCCCATTTCTACCCCTTCCCCTCCCAGCTGATAACCCTACAAATGATCCCTAGAGCCATGATTGAATTCTTATTCTGGTTTGCTTAGTTGGATTTTGTTTTTATTTTTTAGATTCAGTTGTTGATAGTTGTGAGTTTGTTGTCATTTCAGTGTTCATAATTTTGATCTTCTTTTTCTTAAGTAAGTCCCTTTGACATTTCATATAATAATGGCTTGGTGATGGTGAACTCTTTTAGCTTTACCTTATCTGGGAAGTACTTTATCTGTCCTTCCATTGTAAATGATAGCTTTGCTGGATAGAGTAATCTTAGTTGTAGGTCCTTGCTTTTCATCACCTTGAATACTTCTTGCCAGCTCCCTCTTGCCTGCAAAATTTCTTTTGAGAAATCAGCTGATAGTCTTATAGGCACTCCTTTGTAGGTAACTCTTTGCTTTTCTCTTGCTTTTTTTAAGATTCTCTCTTTAGCCTTTGGCATTTTAATTATAATGTGTCTTAGTGTGGTCCTCCTTGGGTCTAGCTTGTTTGGGACTCTTTGTGCTTCCTGGACTTGTATGTCTATTTCCTTTACCAAATTAAGGAAGTTTTCCTTCATTATTTTTTCACATAAACTTTCAGTTTCTTGCTCTTTTTTTTTTCTCCTTCTGGCACTCCTGTGATTTGGATGTTGGCACATTTAAAGTTTTCCCAGAAGTTCCTAAGACTCTCCTCATTTTTTTCAATTCTTGTTTCATCATTCTGTACTGGTTGACTGTTTTTTTCTTCCTTATGTTCCAAATCATTAATTTGAACCCTGGTTTCCTTCCCTTCACCATTGATTTTGTGTGGATTTTCCTTCATTTCACTTAGCATAGCCTTCACTTCTTCCCTTATGTGTTTGCTGTACTCAAGCATATCTGTCAAACATGTGAGCATCTTCATCACCAGTGTTTTGAACTCTGTGTCTGTTAGATTGCCTATCTCCTTGTCACTTTGTTCTCCCACTGGAACCTTGATCCTTTCGCTCTTTTGGGGCCATACTTCTCTCTCTCCTCATCTTGACAGACTCCTGTGTTTGTTTGCCTCTGTGTCTTAAGTAGAACTGTTGCCCCTGTTACATTAGGTATTCGTCAGTACAGGATGACCGATTTCACCACGTTGTGGCACTGTATGTGGGAGAGGGGTCTGAGAGACAACAATGCTGTTTGTTCAGTATGCACCCTTTTCCAGGCACTTCTCTCACTTCCATATGGAACTGGCGCCTCTCTAGCTGTTGCCCTGGCCATCATTCCCAGAGTGGGTGGGTCTGCAGATGTTCTAGAACCGTGAGGGCTCTTTAAACAAGTGGACTCTGCTGAGAGACAGGCAGTTTCTTTCTCTGCCCCAACCCCCACTGGTTTGCACACTCAGAAGCAGTGAGGCTTTATTTTCCCTGGTGCTGGGACCATGAGCTGCGTGGTCTGGTCTGAGGCTGGGAACACTCCCCAGATGTCTCTCTCTACTTTTTAAAATGTGTGACTGCACTTTCTGCCAGCCTGCTGTTGTTGCTGCTGCTGCCACCACACCACATTCTTTCCGCCTCAGCTCCACCCCTCCTACATGTCTGTATGAGTATTTCCTCTTTATATCTTTGTTTGTTGAACTTCCATGCAGCTCAATTTCCTGGAGCTTCTGGTTGTCTCTAATTTTGAGATAGTTGTATTCCTTCTTAGTTATGGAGGGAGACACAGCGTGTCTGTCTAGGCCTCCATCTTGGTTGGAAGTCATCTGCCCTACACATCTTACTGTTTAGAGGAGATATAAATAATAAATGAGGTGAACTGTGTATACATATATATTTGTTATTTATATTTGATAATTATTTCTCTGTAGACATATGTAAATTGCACATTGTGACTTGTGGTGTATGAAGCAAAGAATGTGTAGAAACAGAAAAAAAATGAAAATTACATAGTGGGTCTAGGAGTAAAGCTCTTTAGATAGCTTGTCTTAGAGTCCTCTATAAGTATATTAATATTTAAGCTAAGACCCATAGGATGAGTGGGAGCCTGCTTCTTGAGAGTGTGGGGTCAGGCTTGGATTAAGGTTATGCAGAGCATCCCAGGCTCAGGGAACAATATGTGCAAGGGCTTAGATCAGGAGTCACGCTTTACATGACAGATCAGGAGTCTCAGATAAGTTGGAACAGCTGAGATGAGATGGTTGTGGCTAGAGTCTAGAAGATGCAAAGTGTTTGATTGGGAAAGGTAGGCAGGGTTAGACCATGCTGCTCATACACCATGGAAGAAAATCAAAATTTTCTTTAAAATGTAGAGAAAAAACATTGAAAGGTTTTAAGCATCTCTCTTTTTTTTTCAATTAAAGGTGAAAGGGAAGAACTAGAATTAAAGGAAATGGATGAAGGAAGGAGTACATGGGCCTTCTTAGTTTTTACTATATCTCTGAGCAAGACTCAGGCTAAATGGTGCTGTTACAATTTGTGTGTCTATAAGCATCTGCCAATGAATAAAATAGAACAAGAGTCATGGAAACACGGAACAGACTGACAGTGACCAGAGTTGGAGGAGGGAGATAATGGTGGAAAGAAGGTGAAAGGACTAGTTAAAGAGCATGTATGAATGACCCATGGACATGGTCAACAATATGGGAATTGACTGTGGAAATGGGATGGCAATGAAAGGCAAAGGAGGAAAAATTGGGACAACTGTAATAGAATAACAATAGAAAAATCTTTTTAAAAATCTGCAAAGTATTCTAATCAATGTGCTGGCATCACTCCCTGTGGCTCTAGGAAATGTGTGCCTTCTCCATTTCTCAAGGCCATTTTCCCTACCATTTAGCCTGAAGCTTAAACCATTTGGACTTCCTGATCTTGCAAATGGTTGACCCTTCTCTTTGATCCTCACTCAGAAGTTCTCACTATTTGCTCCAAGCTAAAGCAACTTGAGGAGATGTATGTAGGCAGCAACCTGGTTTGGACAGAAAGTTGGAGCTGTAGTATATTGTGCATTTATTATGTACACCGCACTTTAATAATTTGTTAATAACTTTAATTCTCATAACAGCCATAGGAATTATTATTATACTACTTAATGTAGTGGTTTATGATTTGAATGTACCATAGTTTAACCATTCACCTTTGAGAGACATTTGTATAGAAGTTACTATACAAAACATAGTTTTTCTTTTCTTTGGAATAAATGCCCAAGAGTATAATTACTGGGTCATATGATAAGCTCACTTAAAAAAACAAAAAAACAAAAAACTACAGGCTGTTTTTTACAGTACAGGTATCATTTTACAATTCTATATCAGCCATCTGTAAGAGATCCAGTTTTTCTCCATCCTTATCAGCCTTTGTATTGTCACAGTTTATTAGTCATTCTAATAGGCATGTGATAGTATCTCAATGTGGTTTTAATTTGTATAAGGTTGATGCAAAAATAATGTCTGATTTTGATGTCTATTTTAAAAATAAAAAAGGCCATGGTTATGAAAATATTTATTCATTAACATAACCTCCTTTGCTTTTGAGAACCTCATTCCATCTGTCAACTAGTTTATGAATGCCACACTTGTAAAATTCTTTAGGTTTTGAAGAAAAATATGAATCCAACTCATTTGCAACCTCTTCTCTTGATGTCAACCTAAGACCATCAAAATGGTTCTGTAGTCCTCAAAACAAGTGATAATCACAAGGAGCAAGGTCAGGAGAATATGGAGGGTGAAGCAATATTTCCCAACCAAGCTCTTTCAAGAAATTTTTGGCAAGTCGAGCTGTGTGAGGACAAGCATTATTGTGATGGAAGATGACACCCTTTCTGTTGACTAAGGAGAGTTGCTTCTGGTTCAAAGCTGCTTTCAAATGACAAAATTGTTCACAATAAAGATTAGCAGTAATTGCTGGATTGCTGTCTAACACTTCATAATGGACAATTCCTTCTGTATCCCACCATACACTCAACATGATCTTCTTTGGATGAAGTCCTCCTCTTGGTTGATGAACTCTTCTTATTCCTCTAATGATCCACAATTGGCAGCACTTAATGTTATGGTAAAGGATCCACTTCTCAGCACCTGTAACAAGCCTACCTAAAAATGGTGCCTGAAGGTGTCATGAAAGCAATGGTTCACAACAAGCAACACGCGATTGCAGACCCTCTGGAGACAGGTCATGTGGGACCCATTTTCCAATTACTGAAACATTTTTGATCCTTTTAAGTTGGTGTAGCATGGTTGTATGGGCTACGTTAAATTGTTCTGCAAGTTCCCAAGAGGTAATGGTGGGGTTTTCTGTGACAACAGCTTTCAACACTTCGGAATCAAGTTTTTTTTGGCGACCCTTTTTTTGGATCGTTTTTCAAACTGAAATACCCACTTCGGAAATGGGAAAACCACCTCCTGCAATTTCTTTCAGTCACTGCATCGTCCCCATAAGCGCTCTGAATAGACTTTGCTGCTGTACTTGCATTGGCACCTTTATGGAAACTCAGAGAGTAAAACATTTCTAATGTGGTCTTTAGATGGGATGAACATGGGTGCAAATATTGCGGACAATTATGAACAATACTTTGATAATCTGAAAAAATAAGGTATAAATTAGTCACTGTGACATCAAAAAATTATAAGAAGCACAAA